>NW_008237885.1:2647960-2681759 GCF_000691975.1 Corvus brachyrhynchos | reverse complement strand
TGGCTCAGGGAGGGCGGTGGCCCGCCCCGGCCTGGCCCAAGCAGGGCCTGGGCCGGGCCCACTGGGCCCTGCTCGGGCCCTGCAGCCACCTGTGCCAGCGCCGGAAACGAGAGAGAGCTTGGAGGGAAGTTTGTCTATTCTTAAATGTGGATCACAGAGGTGGTCACAACTTTAAGTGGCTTAGAGAATTGTCCATATCCAAACTGGCCAGCTGATAGGTTCTATCAGGTCCTAGAGGAAGCTGTAAGCACCCCTTAGCAAGGACGTCCCTTCCGGGACTATGCTTGCTAACCTATGACATGTACGTAAAGGTTTTGATCGGGATGTAGAGAAGAATGAAACAGAAATAAATGTCAAGGCAGAAAGCAAAATTTTGTATAAATGCTTAATTTTTCAAGAGATGCAGCTACATTCCATCCAAGATAGCAGTTTTTTGGTTTTGTAGTTCGTGAATAGTGTCATTTCAAAGGCATTCCATCCCATGAAAGCTTATAGGAAGGCGGGAAACTTCATGTTTGTTTTTCAAACTGCAAATAAACAATTTTAATGCGACTGTTCAGGTCAAGCTCTTTGTCTGTTTAAGTTTTGGGAAAACAGCCTGTCATTTGCATTGCTGACTTAAGATGAGAGTTTTGACAAAATTACATGTTTTCAGTATTTTTCAGTCTTCAATTTTCATCGTAGGAAACTAGACCCAAGGAATTTCTGAAAAAGTAGAGAAAAGGAAAAATAGGACTAAAATTGAACATTGAATGCCTTACCTCTGTGGGGAAACTCTTATTCTGTAAAAAAGTGTGATTATTGAGACAGCACATTTTCATGCATGTACACTCTGATTTGGTGGAAGAGGACAGTTTTAGAGCTAGTCTTGGAATTTGTTTCTCTCCAGCAGAGATTGTAGATATAATTTAGGGCTTCACTGTCAAAAGTTGGGTTGTTATCGTGGGCTAACTATCACATATCAGATGCAAAGTATAATATTAAGGTGAAATCAAGCCAGTGTCATTTAGTTCAGAACTAAATTGAGTTCTCTAAATGACTAAGAATTAAAAAGAACAGGAATTTAATTCTATGAGGAAGTCATAGTCAGATAGTGAGGAGTAGTATGTGAGCAGTCCCATGGTAAGGAAAAAAATCTTTATTTTATATAGAAGGCAGGACTAAAATTTATTTTAGTGTTGCTTTTTTTTGTTTCTTTAGTCATGCTGTGCCTATACTGATGTTCATAGGAAAGAAGGTCAAGTTTTGGTTACTTCCTCAAAATGTTTTCCATTCTGTGAGTATCATTTTCCACTGAATTAAAAGGAACAGGCTTCTTGCAACGATGCAAACATTGCATTTGGACGGGATGATCATTGTAGGTCACTTCCAATTGAAATAGTCTAATCTATTCTGTTTACTGGGGAAATCATCTTGTTTTCCCATGTCCACATTCTAAGATGCTTGAAACCTGTGACCTGAAATACAGTCTCCATCCTCGAGGAAACAGCTGCTGGCAGGATGATCCCTTCCCTTTACCACTCCCAGTTCCTGATGGAAGATTCTTACTGAGTCTTGCTCCGTGGTTGCATTTACTGTTAACTGCTTTTTTGTTTCCAGATCAATATATGTCCAGTTGCTACTTTCCTGGGTTTGCACCAATATGGAATTTAAGATTAAATAGTTCTTTTCTATCCCTCTCTGAAAGTATAGAGCCATATATTGTAAATATATTCTTTCTGCACATATAGTATTTATGTGTAGTATAAAAAACAAAAATACAGAAATATTTCTTGGTAGGGGATTTAAAGTTTACATAGTATTTGCGTTTTTTGACTATGAATCATAGCTAGGAGTTAGTCTGCAGCTAGCAATGAACTGTTAGCTGGTGAAAGAGTTTATGCAGAAGGGAATCTTACGTATACTTGTTGTTCATGAATGGCACTTCAAAACTACTTATTGTGCAGAAACACAGTGTTGCTTTCGTTCTAGTTAACTTATGAAATGTGTATCCTCCCTGGCTCTGATATGCCTCTGAGCCATTTGGACTAAGTCCAGGTAAAATATTTTCAATTCAGCAAATCAGCTTCCTGCTGTTGTACATTGTTAGGAAGTACTGAAAGGTGCTTTCATACTTGTAAACAAGAGATTATGTGAAAGTGACTCATCTGTAATAGAAGACTTTCATGTATTTCATGTATGATGAAAAAAAGACATTTCAATCTTTGCATACACATGGTGATAGTTCAAGCATTTGGACAGACCTGTTAATAAAGGAATGAAATCCTATGGATTATATCTTTAAATGTAAAAGTCACTAGATCTTAATTTTATACTAAAAAAAATTGTCTGAAATTCCATGCTGAAAGTGATACTTCAGGAATACAGAGAAGCAGGCAAAATATGTCTGTTAGAGCCATTCCAAAAGACAAGGAGCAAATGCTGGAGTTTGGCAGCAGACTTTTGAAATACAAAACTCTACTCTCTGTGCTGACATTTCCAGTGACTGCACTACAGGTCAAGAGGGTCTCAGAGGCCTAAGAAGCTCCAAAATTTTGATAAAAATTTTTATACTTATGAAGAACAGTTTATGCCGTTTGAACTTTCACAGTACTCTTTTACACTAGTCCTTTTTTACATTAGTTTTTTTTAAACTGATGGTGTCATATAAAATAAGGAGAGCAAAATGAAGTGATTTTCCCTTGACTGTACCAACCCACTGGTGGAAGTGTATTATAGCACCCTATGCCCACTTATGAAAGATATGAATAGTCACAGCCCCCAGATGCAATGTCGTGCAAGGTGGTTTGGGCTTTTTTTAAAGCAAGATCCTATAAAAGGATTTGACAGCATTTAAGCATGTGCATTCAAAATTGTGATTCTGAGGTTTTACATGATTTTTCTGCCCTGTACTTGGAGAAATAGAGCTTCCATCACATATACCTTACTTTCTGACCTTCAACTTTTGCATTTCCACACCCCTCAAAACAGCACAGATGAAATCAGAATCACAGACTATAGATACTCCTCCAAATCACCAGAAGTTGCAGATAATGGTTAATTGTGGAGCATCCCTAATGCAACCTATAGGATGTGGCTCCCCCAAAAAGGCCATGGGGATTTCTGCTTCCCATCACGGTGCTTCTTTCGTAACCGTTGATAGCTGAAGCACTTTCCTAGAGAAACCTACCTTGTGTACCTACTTTGGCATATGGAGGTACAGCTCTGTATTGCTCAGGTCCTGAGGATATTGGTGTTTCAATACTGGGGACTGGTGTTTCTTCTCTTGAAGCTGTTTGGTTCTACAGAGAATTCAGAGAGGGAACCTGTGTATAGGAAGGCTAAGCCAAAGAAAGGATTAACAGTTCAGCCTCCTTTCATTCCTCAACATTTTCTACTGTGGGAAATATTTTCCTAACTATAGGGTTCTCATGTAATATTTTATGCTGTCAGAAATCCCACTTCATCTCCAAATTTCTTGTACTCAATCTTCTGGAATTGGCTCAGATGTCTCAAAAGACAGATGAATACTGCCCATTGGGCTTGCCATTGATTAACCTGGTGCTGAGTAAGGTAAATGGGATATGTGTTTTGCATATCATTTACCAGAGGTGTCACTTCTCCCACTGTGAGTATCTGGATTTTGGATCTCTCCACAAACCTTGCCATGACCCAGCCATTAAAGAGCCTCTATTCAGTGCAGTCTATATTCCATAGGGCTGAAGAACAGAAGCGCCCACTGTTATGGCAATTTGCCTGCATTTGGGATTTTCTTTAAGGGTTTGGTTTTTTGGGTTGTTTTTGAGAAACAGTAGTTGCTCGTACTTTGTAAGTACATTTTAAAGGTAATTACATTTGAGCCTGATTAGCTGACATTCTTCTCAAATAAAATGCTAGAAATAAACTTCATTTATATTGAGAGGGACCTGACCACGCTGTAACCAAAAGCAGTGCTTAGCACCCTTTCTTATCTTTCAAAAATGCTTTGCCATGATAAGCATACAAGAGGTATTCTCTCCCTGAGTATCTCAGTTGGTTGTGGCTTTACTGCATATATTTATTAAAACATGGAAATATGTTACTAAAATTAATTTTTTCCTCTCTTGCCCACTTTACTGATGAGAATATGAAAATCTCTGTTCACTTGGAGCTATTCTGCTGATTGCTTAGGTATTGCAATGTAGAGGTCACTGAGTGTTACTTTTGAAGGTAGATCAAACTAGCTTTGGTGCTAAAAACTCTTTTGCTTGTTGACATAGGAGAACAACTTAAAAGGAAGACAGTACCAAGAAATGCTTCCAGGTAAAACAACTTCATTTTGTTTTTAAGTAGGTTACCTCTTCAATGTTCATTTCATTGCTTTTCTTACCCTCTTAAATGTATTTTAAGGAAATGAATATGAAATGAAGGTGCAGACTGAAAAAGGCCACTGCCAAGCACTTTCTGTTATCATGCTCTTGTAGAACAGTTGGTTTGAACCTTGAAAAGAAGAAATACTGCTCTATGCCTTTACCTTTTGATGCTATGGATGTTTTATAATATTGCCAAGCACATATCAAGAAGGAATATTTAAGTTACTTGAATACTCTAGGGCAGACAAACATATTGACATCTAAGACTGAACCCATTAGATTAATGTACTTAAAATGCTATATCACATAACATTAATATAATATAAATGGTTGTTGTACTTGAAGCTCATATCAGTTCTTGTCTATATCAAGCATCTTGGATCTACAAACTACCTCTGCTGAGACTTGATTCATAGCAGTGAGGGAAACATTCAAATTGATAAGTATCTCCATAAAACATCAGCTTGCACTCATCAACTTTTTTTGGTGACAAATTGTCATAGTTTTAATCCCAGCTGGAGATGAAACACTCACTTAACCCCCTTTCTCCCCCCCATCCTGGTGGAGTGGGGAGGAGAACCAAAGTAAAACTTGTATGTTGAGAACAGTTTCATAATTCAAAATAAAGTAAAATACAGCAATAATGATAAATGATAATGATAATAAAAAGGGAAAAGCAAGTGATGCACAATGCAACTGTTCCCCACCTGCTGACCAATGCCAGTCCCCCCTTCCCAAACACAGATTGGCCGCCACCCTTCCAGGTAACATCCAGTTCTATACTGTATGTGTCTGCATTTAGGTATTTAGCAGTGGGTGTCTGCATGTGACATTGTACTTATGGCCTGATTTTAGTCAGAAGAGACCTGAGACTTGATTCAGGTGCCCTTCTTGGCCACTTGTGTCTATTTGAGGTACCTCAGGGCAAGATTGGCAGATGTGACAGAATAGCTAGAGCTACATATAGCACCTTTGCTGTGACATATAATTCATGACCAGAATTACAGTAGTGAGTAGACAATGTGAGATCCTATATGTTTCAGCTACAGTCAGGCATTCTTAAATTAGGGACAGACAAATAAGAACCCAAAAGAAGAAATAATTCCTGATAGAAGTAGAGGTTGTCTATGGGTGGCTGTGTCTAAAACAGAGCAATAGGAGCAGCATATTTATGCTTCAAGACTTCCAAAAAAGTTGAGCTAACAAAACACGTGGAATGAAAATTAGTCAGTTTCAAGAGCTACTTGAAGTGTGGCAAAAAGAAATAAAATCTACAGGGGTCCGTATTGGGACCAGTGTTTTTTAATATCTTCATTAATGACAAAGGGCTTAAGTGCGCCCTAAGCAAGGCATCAAAGGACACCAAACTGAAATGCAGTTGACACTCCTGAAGGACAGGATGCCATACAGAGGAACCTGCACAAGCTGAAACATGGGCCCATGGGAACTTCATGAGGCTTAACAAGACCAAGTGCAAGGTGCTGCCTGAGTCAGGGCAAGCCCTGTTATCAACGCAGGCTGGGGGATGAACAGATGCAGAACAGCCTTGCTCAGAAGGACTTGGGGGTGCTGGTGGGTGAGAGGCTGGACATGAGCCAGCACTGTGCACTCATAGCCCAGAAAGCCAAACATGTCCTGGGGCTGCACCACAGGAGTTGTGGTAAGCAGGGGAGGGAGGGGATTCTGCCCTTCTGCTCTGCTCTGCTGAGACCCCACCTGGAACACTGCATCCAGCTCTGGGCTCCCAGCACAGGAAGGACATGGACCTGCTGGAGCAAGTCCAGAGGAGGGCCACCAAGTTAATCAGTGGGATGGAGCACCTCTCCTACAAGGAAAGACTGAGAAAATTGTGATTGTTCACCCTGAAAAAGAGAAGGCTTTGGTGTGACCAAATTGCAGCCTGACAGTACCTTAAGGGAACGTATGGAAAAGATGGAGTGTATTCCAAGGGGCATGTAGTGACAGGACAAGTTAATGGGTTCAAACTGGAAGAGAGGATGTTTAGATTAGATACCAGGAAAAAGTTCTTTACCGTGAGGGTGGTGATGCACTGGAACAGGTTGCCCAGAGAAGTTGTGGATGCCCCATCCCAGGAGGTGTTTAAGGCTGGGTTGGATGGGGGGCTGAGCAACCTGGTGTAGTGGAAGGGGTCCCTGTCCACAGCAGAGGGGTTGGAACTAGATGATCTTTAAGGTTCCTCCCAATCCAGGCCATTCTATGAATCTATGATTTTATTAGTCTATGATTCTATTACATTCCTTGCAATATACTTTGTTATTTTGTACTTTTGTACATATTGTGCTCTTATAGAAGGTTATATTTTTAAGTAAACATATAATTCCAACCTTATATCTTAGCTTGAAGTGGACTCTTAGTGATTTACCACAACTCAAAATTATATTCCTACAAGTTCTCAAATCCTTAGAAAGTAGTGTCTGAACAGTTGCAATCAAAGAAATCAACACTTTTCTTCACAGTAAAGAAGAGAGCATCTCTGAATGCACTGCCATGGGAGCTCATTGCAGGGTTACTTGGTTACATGTTTTGCTATCAAGTTTGATTGCCATCCAGCACTTGATACGGGATATGATGTGCAGCTGGGAATCCTTTTGTACTTCCTATTTCATAGGATTCTAGTATCAATAGCTACTTGGGGGGCTTAGTGTCCATTTCACTTCTTTCTGTATATATATTTCAGCAGCATTTACATTAAAGAAAAAGACGGAGTGTTTTGTTGGGGGCTTATTTTTGCATTGGTAATTTTGCCGGTTTCCCTCACTCAGGAAGTCTTGGTGAAAGGAGGAAAACTGGAATTACTAAAACCAATGCACTCTCAGTGGGTTCAGGTATACTGAGGATCTGTGCTGAAAAGGTTTGCATGGAGAAGTATTTAGGGATGTAGAAAGATATGTGATCATTTACATATAAATTGATATTTTTAAAGGAAAAGGTTAGCATTCAGGAATTTGGGGGAGGAGTCATAATGCAAATTATATTTTGTTGACTTCTGAACAAGGTCAAAAATTAAATTGTAAAAGCTAAAATTATAAAAAACAAAGACATTTGGGAACACGTTTACGCAAAATACATGGAAATTAGTAGTTAAAACAATAGACTTAAGTTTCAGAAGTTTGACAAAAATAGAAGTTCAGAGTCTTTCATACTTGTAAGGTTTCAGAAACTGTGAGGAAAATATTTTAATACTGGTGAAATGTGCAGTGGATAGCATTTTATTTTCTGTGAAGTGTTAGGATCATCCTTTCTTTTTAATAATATATAATAACGTTTAATAAAAGTGTTCTGGATATGGAGCCAACTCTTACACAAAGCTGTCAAACTTGTTTTGAGGGGTTGGGGGCTTTTTTTGGTTTTGGTTTTTTGGGGGCGTTGGGGTTTTTTTGTTTGGTTGGTTTTGTTTGTTTGCTTGTGGGGTTTTGTTGTTGTTGTTGTGATATTATGGTTTGGGGGGTTTTGTTGGTGTTTCCATCACATTTCTTTACTTAGGGATGTTGATTATGTCTCTGTAAAATAACACCTTGCGGAGTATAGAGGATTGTTCGGAAATTATGGTATAGAAAAACTGATAGCTCAGCACCAGCCCTTTGTTCTTTGAGAAGTGAAATAAAGAAGCAATATCCAACTGACTAGCAACCCCTTTTTTTCCCTTACTGAAGGACATAACCTTTCCCTGGTCTCACTTTAAAAATCTGTGCCAAATCATGTTACCTCATCCTGTACCACACTGTAGATTTACTATGATTAAAAGAGCTAAGAAATTTTATGTAACTAAAAAAATCCGGCTAGTCAGGGGCTTAGTGCATTTTTTGAAAGAAATTTTAATATTTTGCAGGTCTTTGTTTCTAGGTTTTAAATTTCCTGTAATTCTTGCTTCTTTTTGTTGGTTTCTTCTTACATGCTGCATTGCACTTCCAATTCTCTCCTGTCTTCTCTCCCACTGTCTGCCTCTGTGCCTCCTTCTTCTTTTCTTATCCTTCATACAAAGCCTTCATGGTTAAGGCTTGATGCCTCTGCATAGTAACTGGAGAACTTGAATGAGCAGCCAAAGTCAGATACTGAAATGGGATTGTGACTACTTTTCCTCGGCAATAGCCGTGTGAGAAGCCAGCTCTTGCTGCCTTCTGCCACCCACCACCATGTCCAGAGAGCGAACACACTGTTCTTTGCTGCTGCTAGCCTGGTTTTCACACCAATTGCTGGCCAGCAGGACCCAGAGAAGCACTTACCTTTTCTATGACTAATCTGATCCTTCACTGAAAGAGATGCGATTGTTGCTAAGGATTGATAATTATAACAACCCCCTTCAGGGGTTCTTTGTGATAGTTCTGCAGCTACACTCCCTAGCTCACTCCTTGAACTCCACAAGTTCTTTCAGCTCAGTGAGATTTTAAAAATATTTTTGCTGAAAACCTGGGATAGGTCTTTATCCAGTAAATATACTCCTAAGTCAGAGGTGGGGATTAATATTGTGCCAAGAGTTAGTGTTGGAGTTGTACGTAATAGGGAATGTGCCTGGGATTAGTTACCAGCTCAAACTTTGTAGTGGAAACAGGAATTCCCATTTTATGTGTACCAGAGCTGCTTGCAATATGATGCTTTTCAGAGTGTTTGGGAAATCCTCACAGGACAGTGATACTAACTTGGGAAAATTACTTATTTTAAAAGAGATTCACTCAGGAAACATGGCACTGGAAGTTGCAGAGAAACATCTTCAACACATTATAAAAAACTGAAAAAGAAGTTTTCTTGTGGAGATGATGACAGGATAAAGACAACTAGCTCTGTGAGCAAAGTGATTTTTGGTGCTTTTTGAGCCCTGCGGTTCTTGCAGAAGCTCCTGAGTTTTTGATAAATAAAAGGGCTCTTGAAAGAAGCCCATGTCATTGTATTTTTTTGTTGCTAATGCTAACAGTTCCCCCCCTTGGAGTACAGTTAACCCCTTTTAATAAGAACAAAAGTCCTAAGTGACTACTTTTAGCTTCTGGTTACTGAGCAGGAGTGAAATGGAAAAGAAGATGACTTTCAGGACAGGGTTGTTATTTCCCCACAGTAATTTTAAGCAGCATGTCAGAAAATACGGGGCTAAGTATTCTATGTTATTCTGTTTTCTAACTTGAACCTGACATCTGTCTGTTATTATTGTTGTACACATTTAATTTCAAGCAGGACAGCCAAAGTTCCTAGTTACCTGTTCAATTCTCAGTTTTCAATTACACAAACAGCATGTCATGTTTCCCAGCATGTAGCCATATAGGTCTTTCTGAACATGACAGGAATGAATACTCACTGAGAATTCTAATCTCAATGACTAAGCAGCAGATCTTATTTCCTCTTCCTCCTCCAAAGCTTTGAAGTTTGAATCACTATTAAGGATAACAGGTTTGAGTTTTAATCCTTTAAAATCAGGTCAAGGAACCAACACCTTGTAAAACCGAGATTAAAGAGCAAGTGATAATGTTTAATCCAATTCTGTTAGATTTTACAACCAAAGAAACACATAAGCAGTGGTGCTGCATTTTATTCCAACACTCAGATTTGTTTGCTGTTCCTTCTCCAAGCTATATTAAAAATATTAAGGCTTTGCTGCAGTAAACGTTTGTATAGTGCTTAACTTTTAACTTCCTGAAGTATACTTTATGATTTCTGTCACTGTAATACATAAGTACTTCCTAAACTGGTAGGCTATGTTGTTTAAGCTTTCAAATCCTCTCTGAGGCATGCACAGTCTGGTTAGCCCCATTTTGCTGATGAGGAATTAAGCATAAAGTTACGTATAGATCTTTTGCAAGCAGACATCTCACTCTGCTGGGCCAACAAATAGCCTCTTCAGTTGGATCTTTAGGAAAAGTCAGTGTACTTTAGCACTTTGTCAACTGCTGAAGCAGAACGCAGACAGACACTACTTGTTGCTGCTTGCAGGAGGTTGTGTGCACAGCTGCAGAGAAAATCTAAGTAGGAACTAGGATTTCAGCACTGGACACTTACATCTGAGGCTACAAGAGCACCTGATACTATTTTTCTCTGGTGTTGTGTAAAAAGAGACAGAGGTACTTGCTTGCCACAGGCAGCAGTAAAAATAGTCATATCGTACTGAAGGGCAGCAATATGAAATGCTGCATATAATGGGATTTCCATACCTACATGCATTAAAGGGATGAGTTGTCACCTTTTATGGCCAATACATGCTCTGGATGTGTACAAAAACATCCCTTTCCTCTCTGGTTACTGTGATTTCACTCACTTTTATTATGTAGGGTAGCAAGTCACTATCTTCTCCAAAGGTAGTGACCCAGTGGTAATTGAAATAACATATGGAATCTCATCATATAAGGCCTTTTCATAGTTACAGCTTATTTCTGAGACAAAATCACTACTTATAACCATTTCCTTAAATTTTAAGCCACCATTGCTTATATGGGCTGCCTAAGTGCTTCTGGTTTTAACCACACAGTCAGAGATCCGGGCTTTTTGGCTTCTCATGATAGTACATCAGAGACACTTAGCAGTGATAAATAGGTATCTCTACCATGCATCACCAAGCTTAAAAAATACTTAAAAAAAGAGAAAATTTGCACATTTCTTGTGCTACGTTTTGACTTTGTGCTATAGAAGAAAAAAACCCCAACCAAACCTAAAAACAAACAAGCAAACAGACGTAGAATACATATCTTTTTTCCTTCTTGTGCATTGCTATTCTGTCTACATTTTGGTTCTTAGTAGCTTTCATTTTGGGATGTATGTCTTTGGAAGAACCAGATGTTGCATTACAATTGCTGTTGATTTCTCATAGGGCATCACACTGTTGTAAAATCCTAATTACACGTGTTTTTCACAGTTCCCAAAGCTAAATGATGGTTTTTGCTACTGCAACTTCTTTGTTTCTTTCTTTCTGGCATACTGTGGGAACTTTACATCTTCCAGCAAAAATGTACTTGAAATACACAAATTCCGTTGCATAGCTAAAAAAAAGTAAAAGGCTGTTTTCTTGGCTGAGATCCCACTACCAGCTGGACCTGGATAGTTATGCTCACAGAGAACATCTTCTGGTTTGGTCTCATTTCAAAGGACTCTAGTTGCACAGCCCAGGCAAGACTGTCCTGCCATGTGAAGGAAAGTTTGAGTATGTGCATCGAAAGCACACACCTAATCCAAACATCTGAGGTAGATCCCGCCCTGAAATGTAGATAATAGTGTTCCCAGACAGACACAGGCTTCCTTCTTCTGGCATTTACTACATTATCACGAGTATTAACTCTTATAAGTAGTGGTGCTTTGGAAAGGATGGGAAAGCGAGATCCTGACCTCACCTACAAGATATGGATGAGACCACCTGAGCATGCTGTCAATGTGCTAAGTTATGTCAGAAAGTGGCTTAAGTAAATAGTGTAGGCTGGGAAAGGAGGAATCTCATATGCAAAAGAGATTATAAAAAGATGACAATGCACAATGCAACCTAATTGAAAAACTAGTCAGTACTTGGACAGAATATTTTATGAAATGGTAAATTTTCTAAAATGTATTTTGCCTCAGTTATACCTACAAAAATTTGGACCTTTTTGTTGCAAATTTTTTTGTATGTGAACCAAATATATGAAATACGTTATGTAAAATAAGGACAATTATCAGTGTAAACAAAGTCTGTGTTAGCATCGTAAGTAATAGGTTAGAAAACTGGCTCCATTTTAGTTAGAAAACTGGCTTCATTTTATTCTATGCATATTTCTTGTTGTCATAGGCAAATAATTTGTCTTGAAAGTAGTTGTAAATATTTACAGAAAAGACAAAATATTTTATCCATTACAATTTAATGAGTAAAAAAATGTGTCTGTTTTTGTCTACTAAGGGATCACTGTCTTATAGCTCAAGGAGAGGTAACTAGACAGCAAAATAGTCTTTCTTTTATGTGTGTAATATGGTGTTGCCAGTGTTTTCCAAACATTACTATATTAATGGGTGAGGATAATTTATTTTTTTTAGCCATTTGTAATGGAATGTTTTGTACAGATAATATGCACCAGTTTTCAGGGTAAATCAAAATACCATAGGTCTTCCATGTCTAAAGCACAAACTTCCCTTCTTCTTCCTCAGCCTTATTATCCAGTTGCTTTTATTGGAAATTTTGTGCAGAAACTCTCTGTTCTGTTTAATAGAAATAATCTAATTCATAGACAAGCTATATTAATGGCCTTTTGTTATTATGCCTGTTTTATCCATCATCTTAAATACCTCTCTTTTCTCCCTGGTGTTTAATGCTCATATGCACTAGAGAGTAATCATATCTGGCCCTGACCCAGCCTTCATAATGTTAAGCATGACATGCTCTTCTAGAGTCCTGTGCCATGACAGGTTCTCTGTTCTTTTCCTTCTCCCAATGATCACATGAAAATGACCAATGAATCCCTTGTTGATAATTTTAATTTGTTATTATATTTCTTTCCAAAGTGTGGAGAAGACAACCATAAATAAATTAAATCCATTCATTGCACATTCCTTTCAATTGACCTTTCTTCCTGTCCTTATTTTAATGGAAAACCAGATTCCCTAACTCGCAAATAACCCCTGCACAATTTTGACATTCATAAACTGTGGTTATAATCAAATGAATATCAGGAGGCAGCTGTGATTCACCAGCTTGTTGCTGCCTACTGGGACTCTTTTCTCTTTATCAGCCATCAAATCAGCAACTGCTAGAGCCGTTCACACAAATGTAACTCCAGTATAACAAGTTTCACCTTATTTTAATCCAGCTCCAGCACAACAATTCCTTGACAGTTTGTTTCCCAAACTGCTGTCACCTACTATATTTTTCAGCTACAGGTCAGCAAGGTCTGTTTCATGGAAAATCCCAAAACGAATAGTTAGCCTGAAGTTAGAAACAATGTTTCTGTTCCCTACAGGGAATGGCTCATGTCATAAAGTAGATTTGCGGGTCAATCAAACCAATTAGCACATGCCTACTTGCCTTTCCTATCTCCCAGGATTTGCAAAGTGTCCTGTCATCCTGAGACATATTACCAAGACTGTGATTGTCATTTTTTAGAAACATTGACCAAAAGTGTGACTGCCAGAATCAAAATCCCAATGTTAATGCCATAAAAAGAACAAACACGACTACCAGAGCTAACATTTTAGTTTGGGTTAGTTTGTTTTGTTTGTTGGGTTTTTTTTTCCTTTATAGAAAGGCCTCAGAAGCTCCCACAGTTGAAAACAGCTTCTAATATGCTTGAACACCCTTGGAAGGGAAAATTTGGGAACACTTAACATGGACTCTTAACATCAGACCAAGTTTTATCTGAGCATTCTGGATAGATCAAGTAAATAAAAGGGCTGAAGACTTTGACAGATAATCACAACCTTAGATTTCAAATAGGAAGAGCAAACACTGAGTGGGATTCACATGACCATGTACATTGTAGACATCTTCATTGCTAACTCTTGGTATTTTTATAGTCAATTAAGACAAATAAGCACTTCAGGGTGCAGTTTCTGTGTCTCTATATTGCACTTCACATCTGCATTCTAAGAAGCACTGACTAAACTCACTAACTAAATAGGGACTCTACTGTGACCAATTTGGATACAGATACCAGCACTAACAGCATGGCAAGCTAGGTGATGTGAAACCAATCTTTTAAATAATTAAGTCACAAATCATACCTTTTCCCAGACTCACTCTTTACCTTGCAGTATAAACACAGACTTGTTGAAATGAATACTATATTATCTGTGCTTCTGTGTTGTGAATTGTGACAAAAAAATGGAAATAGGAATTCCATATCAGAGAGCCAACTGTGTCTTTACTGAACCATGCAGAATTAGCACAAGTTTCACCCACCTTTATACCTTGTTAGTGAAAGCGGGCACATGTGCACATTTCTCCCCCATGCAGCACAGTTTATATTAGCTGAGTACAGAATCTTAGAACAGTAAGGGTTAGAGGGACCTTAAGGATCATTTAGTTCCAACCCCCTTGCCATGGGCAGGGACACCTTCCACTAGACCAGGTTGTTCCGAGCCCCATGCAACCTGCCCTTGAACATTTCCAGGCACGGTTGCATCCACAGCTTCTCTGGGCAGCCTGTTCAGTGCCTCACCACCCTCACAGTGAAGAATTTCTTCCTACTATCTTACCTAAATCTACCCTCTTTATGGGTAAATTCTACTATGAAACGAGAAAGGAAAGGAAAGGAAAGTTTGGACATTTTTTCTAGTTTTATCAGTAAAACAAAGATATTTTTTACTAGCTTTTACCTCTATGAATTTTATCAGTGTTTTTCTTTCCTTATTTACAATCTGATCATTGTAACCTGGATTCTTTGTAACTGTAATAGATAACCACGTAGGGAAATGGTATTCCTTATCACTCTCATTAGGTATTTCATCAGAGATTGTTTAGAAGTCCTGTATTATGGAAATAAACATTCAGAACAAAAAAGGAAAGGTGAGTTATAAGAGGTTAAGAACTAAATGAAAATTTAACATTCAGTCACTGACTGTAAAGATGTAAAGTACTATTGATGATGATGAATGAAGAAACATGGCTATCTAGAAATAACTAATCAGTCACAAATTCTGATTAACTATTTGTAAAAATAAACATTTTCTTGCCATTTAGGCACTTTTATGGAAAGGAATTAATTTTAAAATTTTGTAGTCTATACAGTTAGAAGAGGCCTAGAATGCATGTTCCTCCAGGGTGGTCAGTTTAAGATTTTTACCATTACTTTTATTTTGTCATGAACAGGTTTGCACTTAAAGTTTACAAGTGTGGATCTCAGTAACAGTAGTCTTAAAAGATGTCAATGAGTTGGTAATCGTGTCTATTTTTAAGAGTCATAGATTTATTAATTTCTGAAGTTTTATGAAAAATATCAAGATATATTCTGATTGATGCACAGTTCTGTATTTTTAAGCTTACTTCCCAAAGTTTGCTGTGGTTAATTACATTAGTGTTTATAAAAATGTATAATACTAATTTTAAAAGTTATGTCTCTAGCACATGCATAAACATCCACATATGGGAGCATAGCATGGAAGATATAGAATAATGTTAGGGTGATTGAGAGGATGTTATCTGTTTTCCCCACAGTTTTAGAGCCACATAATCTTGTACCACTGACTTTACTGGGGTAAGCCATATGTTAGGAGTTATGCTGAGTGGGAAATGAGAAAGAATCAACTGCTTTGGTTCTGTGATTCTGCACAGTTCAGGTTGATTTTGGCCTCTTCCTCTGTTCCTGGGTTCCTGGGTTCCTGGGTTTTATTTGTATGTTTGTGGCACGGGCTTTTGTGGAAGTTATTTTTTCTGTCTGGAACGGGTCAGTCACATTCTTCTTAAAAACTAATTGCAGTTCTTCCTAATTGATGGTGATCTTCTCTGGTTTGGATAGTGATGGGTATAATCTTTCCTTCAAGGTTCCAGACTTCCAGCTCCAAAAGAACTATGTGAATGATATTATATCTATAATTTAATATAAACATTGCATTTTATTTTCTAAATGCTTTTCTTTCTCCTTTTATTTATGTGTATCTTGCAATATTTACATTTTTTAGCAAACTTTCATGGAAAATAACCCTGTATGCTTTACTCAAAATTAAGAGTATATGATCCCCCATGGTAGGGGGTTTGGAACTAGATGATCTCTAATGTCTCTTCCAACCCAACCATTCTATGATTCTGTGATTCTCTATGTGTGTGTGAGTTACTATGCTGAGGTAGCCCTTAGTCTGAAATCCCCACATGATAATTCCATCATTTCATTTAGAGACATGGTGAAGTGAAACTCTTTCTTGGTAGTTATATGGAGAATAAATCTTGCCAGAGGTCTGCAATGGTTGCTTTGTGTCCACATGGTGAATTGAAGAGACCATGGAAGCTTTGGTTCATATTGCTGACCTTGTAGCACATCTATTAAAGAGAACCAGATTCTGGTTGCAGGACTTGATGTGCAAATGAGAAGGAGAATGGAACAGCAAATGAGTAAAAGACCTGACAGCTTTGAAAGGTAGGAAACAGCTCTGGCACTTCAGAGGACCAGGATCTTCCTTTTTCGCTGCTCTGATCTTCAGAATCTTCTTCCCCCTCAAGCCAAGCTCCAAGGTGCATTCGAGACAGTCTCCCACATCACATCATTAAAACACCCTCAGGAATTTAAAAGCATGTCATTAGTAGTTTCCTGAAATAGTGGATAAAAATAAAATAAAAATCAATTCAAATGCCAAGATCAGTATGTTCTTAGACAAGGTAGGAAAGGAAAGGGAGTACTTCTCAGGATGGTTTTTGGTTTCCTTCAGAAATGATAGGATAATTTACAACAGTGAAAGCATATAAACAGTTTGTTTTCTGAGCTTTTTAAACCTGTGTTTAAAATCCTCTTTAATAACAACTGTGATAATTACTTGTTACTGTAATGAATTGTTCTCATTTTGTAGTTCAGTCTAGGATAGACATATGTTACAATCGGTTTAAACTCAGGAAAGCAAAGAAAGCTAAGTCTCTGTGCATAAACCGGAAAGAACTTTGTAGGTTCAAAATATTCCTAGAAACGAAATTAAAACCAAATGAGGCTAGATGTTGATGCCAAAAAATTTATGTATTTTATTTAATAGCAGAGAGGCAAAGAAAGAAAGAAAGAAATGGAAAAAAGAAGTGTGCATGGGGGCGTGAGGGGATAGGGAGAGATGACAGGGGTTAGGTGGAAGCATATCACCCCTCTGAGGGTCCCAACAATGTCTCGTTGCTCCCCTCCATCTGCTCTGCTGGTGTTGAGGGTCCCCTGTCGCCACTGTGGCCACACTGCCACACGCCGCCACACGCCACCACACGCCATGTCACGCTGCCACACCACACACCAGAGAGTACAGAATCCCATGGATTAATATCCACTTTGGGCCAGGTGGGAACGCCCACGTGTCTCCCCTTGCAGGGGCTGGCTTGACACTGTCCCTTGCAACACTGAGGGGTTTGTTGCATCATCTCTGGTGCTCTGGTGCAGGGTCTGGGGACTCCTTTGAGGGGGGCCCCTGTGATGGGCCATGTCACCCCTTCTGCTGTGGATAAGCTCCCCCCCCACCCAGTGAGGACCCCTCAGCTGGGCTCCTCTGCACAGCAGAGGATGGGCAGTCACTGCACCTCTGACCAGAGGCTTCTCCAAGATACCCAAAGCCTCTCATCCCCCACCCTTTGGTTGGAGGGTCTGTGTGAGCTTGGCAGCTGATAGCCCTGGGGCTGTGGTCTCCACCTTGGAGGTGTTAAGCCTGTGCTCAGTCAATATCAGCAGCCCTGAGTTGTTATTTTATCTTATCTTCATCATAGAGCAGTGTAAGGCCTCAGTCAGGGCCCCATTCAGGGTGTGGGAGTCTTCTCTGGAGCTTTGGTAATACAGTTTTAAAAGTCCTTTAAGAAAATGTTTAAGTCATAGACTATAATATTTCAGTCTCTGACAACATATCATTTGTGGGGCAGCAGTTTGTCATCAAATCCACATTTGTTCATTTGGTTTTTTATTTTCTGAAATTATGAGGTTATTAGTTTAAGAAATATGGTTGGGGTTCTTTGGTTTGGTTTGGTAATTTTTTTCTGTTGTTGATGTTATTTGACCAAAATTTTACTAGACATGTGAGCCTAAGATGATATGTTCCTTAAGCACAAGTTTACCAGCAGTGTGCATTTTGGTTCTGCATAACTTTTTCAGCATTTGCTCAAATGCCTGTGGCCAAAGAAAAAGTTGATCTCAGAATATTGTGCTAACAAGAAGCATTGCCAAATGATAAAATATTAATTCTTTTATTTTATATGCAGATATGAGAGAAGCAGCAATTACCCCTACTTTAATTGTTTCATAGATGAGTACAATTATGTTATTCATTCCATTTGCAGACTGAATGTAAAAAATAACATCAACATCATATAGTCAGACAGTTCATTTTAAAGTAAACCTTACCAATGTTAGATATATTAAAGCAATAAACCAAGAGATTAAACTTTCATAAACTGTAAGAGCTCATTGTTTTGTAAATGGATGTATAACGTGTTTGTAGCTCAAATGAAACTGTAAAACTGACTGGGTGCTTTAGTCTTTCTGCAAACTTTTGATTTATCTTTTTAATCACTTGTTAGCTTTTTTTAATGGCAATTAAGCACTGGAAATGGGCTTCAGTCTTCTTGCTGCATTACTCTTCTCTCATTGAACTGTCATTTCTTTATGATGACAAGCAATACAAAGGTGCAAAAACAAGCCAGTTAAAGTGTATGTGGTTCCTGCTGCTATAGGTGTTTGTTACTAATGAATGAAGTGATAGCTATTGTTGGAATGTGAGATTTAGCTTTCTTTGTGACTTGTGTAGCAGAGAGTGGAACGGGGTACCTTTGAAAAGCTGTTATGAAGAGTCCACAACCACAGAAAGGCTGTAGCTAGATTTCCTATCTATAATACCAGAGTTAATGTTAGGGAAACGTTAAATAAAATTTGTTAGCTAGATTGCAATTTTGAACCTTACTACAGCTACAAATAAAAGAAAGCAATACAGCAGGTGTTAAGGACCATCCATTACAGGTATCTGCTAATGTTCCAAACAGGATTTTTATAAACCAACCTAATACTTAGATAAACATAATTAAGGAAATGAAATATGATGAATGATAAAGACCATAATTGCTCTAAAATAATTAAAATTCTATAAAACTGCTTCCACAGGTACTGTGACACACATTGCTAGCAGTAGCTATACCTAGGATCGGGAAGCAGTTCCTGGGAATCCCCATAGTTTTCCAGCTATGTCTTACAATCAACCATCTTCCTTTTTTTTTTTTTTCTTTTTTTTTTTTTTCTTTTTTTTTTTCAGGGAGGGAGGGAGAGACTGTTTGTGCCTAACAAAAGTTACTAGTACATTCTTTGTACATTCTTTGCCCCCTCTGCCATGTTACTGCTTCAGGGCTAACAGGAATAAAGAGTGCTAAGAATATATTTTGTCATTGAACAAATCTGTTGACTCAAACTGCCATTTTTTTTGGTGACTTCTAAGAGTCGAACAGCACCCTAGAGAAAACTACTCTCTGGAAGAAGAAAAGTAGTAACAGCAGCAGAATTTCACTTCTCATTTCCCACTGCCATCCAGCCACATAAAAATATTTTCTATCTCTGTACCTAGTCCACATTGAGGAGAGAATTTTAACCTGGGAATATTTCACTGCTGGTAAGATTGAGTCTTTCATATTTTTAAATGCTATATGCCCACAGTGACTTTTTGTTTCTTCCTTTGCTCTTAATGTCCAATATCTTGTCTCCATTTTTTTTATTAATTCATTTCTTGATTTTCACATTCATGTATTTAAAAAGCATTATTTTAATCTATCATGCCGATTACTATCTGCATCCATTAATGATTTTTTCTGCCAAATATAATCAGCCTGGCTCTGCAAATAAGCATGACCTAAAAATAAACCAGAGAATTTACATCTAGATATCATGGAAGAAGGCAGTAAATCCTGAAATAGCATCAGCTTCAAATTCTGCTTCTTTAGATGACTTTCCCTCCACAATTTGCGTCAGTCAGTCTGTGCGTTGCTAGGACATCCCTACTGCCTGGTATTCATTTTAATAATTTTTGTGGTGTGGTGTTTATATAAAATAGAGTGAACAAAGGAGAATGTCACGGATGAGTCTGAGATTTTGGCTTTCATTTTTTTAGCTGCAGACACTATTTGCATGTAGCTTTTGTGGTATAATTGTTTTTAGTTCTGCTGACATTGTGGCAGATACCAGCACAGATAATAACAGATGACGTTTCCTTTTGTGGAAGTTAAGAACCAGCTGATTAATTGTTATTATGTTACACTCTAGAGGAAACATTGTAATTAAACCACAAAAAGCTACATTAACATAATGGTAGGGGTCTGACTTAATCCCACTAAAGCAAGAAAATTCAAAGTTAACGATGAAGAGGGTAATGTTACATGTTTTAGGCCAAGTGCTGCTCTTTGGAAAAGAGCTTAGTCTGACTATTTCTGACTATCGTGGTTGTTTCTCTGTGTGATTAGGGCAGCTGCATTTAAATCAAATTAAGTCCTTTGACTTTTCTTTGTATGTGCTTGCAGATCAGGCTTTATAAAAAAAGATTATTGAGGAGTCAGCTCAGCAGTTATCTTTGGAACTAGGTCTGATGCTAGATTTCATGCTTCCAGGCAGCTGGTCCTGGCTTTGAACCAGAGGATGAGCTCCTCAGTAATTTTTTTATTTGCAGGTTTACTATATTTCCTGACAGCCTACCAGACTACTATTGGTACTTTTATGTGGCATGTTTTGATTTGCAGTAAAATGCTATTTCTTTATGTGTAAAACTTGGAAGAAAAAACACCTGGTTTATTTGAATGACTGCTTTTCTGAAAGCTAAAATCTTCCAAGTTTTAATACATACTCTATTCAGGACATAATTTAAAATTATTTCCACAGTCACACTTCCCTGTCCTGCTTTATGTGTCTTCAGCTTTTTTATCTCCCCCACATAGAGTGTCTGAAGATTTCAAAGCCTGTAGGAAGGTGTATGCAGGCATGCTATCAGGATGAAACGTACCAGTAAAAATTCCATAATTAAAAGTTTGAGGCAAGTCAGGGATTAGTCTGACAGGCTGATCACAGTGACTGCTTCCCCATCTCTGCTTCCTCCATCCCAGCCCCTCACTGTTGGAGAGTTACAGCATCTGCCTGCAGCCTGGGTTGTTAGTTGTCACATGCATCTCCACAGCAGCTGATTGGGAGCCTTGATGCTCCTGAAAGGTCTTGATTTGATGTAGTCCCCTTTTGTGTGAACAATTTAGGTAACACAGAACTTAATTCTCTATTCTCTGGTCTGTATGATCCTGTGGCAATTTCATAGCCCATTTTGCATCTATTACGGGTAGAAAATTACATACAGGTTGATAGAGTTGGTAGTGAAGTGGCAAAGACAGATGATTACCTGAAAAATTCATATCCTCTAACGAAAAGGCTTCAATCTTCAAGTATGGATTCCACCTTGTATGCCTAAAGAATACTTTTGCATATATTTCCAGAAAATTAATGCCTAACTCTAGTACTGGGGCAAGAGAAAGAAACACATAAGTGCATAAGTTCCTGAGTCGATAGCAGGATTCATATGTAGTCAGTTATTTCTGGAATTTTTGAAAACATGTACTATAAAATTAGTTTCAAGAGCTTCTTACTATAAAGGACAACAATGACAAGTGAAAAGTTCATGAAAACAGAAACGGTTTTGAAATATTAAGAACTCATTCAATTATGAAATTTAAACATTTTAAATGGACTCCAGAGATACGATTCCAATTCTAAGAGTAGACTAGTTTATGAGCTGTCACAGCTATAACATCCAAAATGAGAATACATTTTTCATGTAGCTCTAAGGCTTTAAAAACAGTAAAAAAAAAATTTTGAAGTTTATTTTCCGGTTTCCAGATTTCAGAGTTAGTCCAGTATGCATCTTAGATGAATATGCCGTGAAATCTGTCCTACTTAGTTATCATGCAAACTCATCAACCACTGAATTTTAAATACAGCCTAATCATCCTTGTTTTGGGAAACTAAAAGCACATGATCTTACCTCCAAAGGGTTTGTTATTCTACACTCTCACTCCTATAATAAATATGCAAGAAGCAAGTTCTGTAGAAAAAAAAGACAGGGTTTAATATTTCTGAGCAATTTTTAAAAATTTTTTTTTAATTCCTAGAGCATACACTTTTCCAGTGCAGTCCTGGATCTGAGCATACAACATCCCTCTTTCTGTGAGCTTTCTGTGAGCTTTCGTCGTTCTCTTTATGTGTGCTCATGATGCTTTTTCTCCCCTCACACTCTCTCTCTCCTAGAGAGAAGTCCAGCTGCTAGCATCTGCGCACACAAACCAGCCTCCAGATTCCTGGCTAACTCACTGATGTGCTGTAGTTTGTGTGTAATTTATACACCTGCAGCTTTAGCTGTCTGGTTTATATGAACCTTTTAATTATTTTTATCCTTCTCTTAAATGAAGGCCAGACATTAAGCTCACTGGCTTCAATAATATTTGTTCTCTAAGCAGTCTAGTTGTAATAATTTATTTTTACTGTTAAACTACAGAGCTAGGTCAATTGGTATATTTAATAGGGGCAAGTTACAACCATAAAAGTTGCAGGAAATTTCACCTATTTTGCCTTAATGGGATCCTAATTACTGTATGTAACACCAAAGCTGTCATCTGGAGGAGTCCTTTTTTAGCACCTGTAAGAGCCTTATCTTCATGCCTATAGATACCTGACTTGAATATTTGATTTGTAAACAGTTTTGCGTAGAATTGTTTGACAAGCACATTAAAAGTGGTTGCTCACAAGCTACAAATCTCTTAAGTTACAGCCACTGCATATATTGCAAAGCTGGCTGTCATGATGCTAGCAAGAGTTTTGCTCTTTGATCTAACAGGAGTTTAAAATTCAGTGTTCAAGATGCTTATCATGATTGTCATTTCTGTGCATTCCTGAAAATGCTAAGAAAAGCTTTCCCACCATCCAGGCACTGCCCTCCTAAGACGAACTTTTAGTAAATTTGCCAGCTCCATGCTGAGTGAATACCTTGCTATTTTTGCTAAAGCCAGACCCTTGCTGAACTCTGCCTGTTGGTGCCCACTTAATATGAAATAGTTGGAGCACTGCACAGAAGCCAGATGCAGAAGGACACAAAAACTACATTGGCAAATGATCTGTCAAGTGACCCATGAACAAAATCGAGATTGAGTTGCCCTTTGAAATAAACCTATTTGAATTTTATTATCTCTAGAGCACCTTGTGTCTCTAATCTTGTGAAAGGTTAGTATTCCATCCATTAGAGCAAGATTAGAGCTCTAGTTGATGCCTGTGCTTGATGATAACTGAATGCAGCAGTTGGGGCTGGAGGAAGGGGATTCATTACCATCAGCAGTTCAAAGAAAGATGCTCAGGGAAGACAGGTCACGATATAGACCACATACAGTCCAGGTCAGGATAGCAGAAATCAAAGGAGAAGAATATCAGCAAAGATTTAAGCCTATTAACAATAATCTAAATGAAGCAATGTTATTCCCATCCTTTTATTTCATGTCACAGATTAGCAGACCCAAATGGCTGCTGCCTACTAGGCTGAAATGTTAGTCACTTTCTCAGTGCATCTCTCAAGAAAAAGCTAAGACTAAAGGAATAAATGAGAACATAATAAAAAGATCCAGGGCTCGTGACCCTCATATGCATAGACAGAAGTGAAGAATGCAGATTCTGTGAAGTAAAAAAAAAAAAAAAATCCTGTTTTTATTAATTCAGAAGTTCTTCCTCTCCTACATCTGGTAAAAAAAAATGATTTCTCAACTTTTATGTCTTTTTAAAGCTTACCTGACATTTTGGAAAAAGCTTTAGTGAAAAGGCATCATTTTTCCATGTCCTTGTTTTCCTGACCTTTCTAAATTTTATATTATGCTCTAAATTATATATGTGATTAAGTTAATAACAGTGATGACCTTACTTCTTGTATTAAAAAAAGAAATATGATTAAATTCTTTATTGTTCTGTGTCAGCTCCAGACCTATGCACTGCTTCAAGAATTTAGAAGTAATTCAAAGGATTAAAATGTGTATATTTGTCTAATCCTTTAGTTCCTCTTGGTGGGTCTGGATTTGTGCCTCTGGCTTTTCCATCCGTGCAGGGCAGACCATGTATTTATGTTCTCACATTTGGCTTTGAAGGATAACAAGAAGCCCTTTGGACCTGATGCCAATGTATCAGCCAGCAGCAAAACAACATGAGACTGAATTTTTTATTTGCTGTCAAACTTCATAACATCACAAAGGAAAAAGAAATAGAGGGTAGGTCTGAAATTTTCCAGAGACAGAGGTATGTTAAAGCAGTCAAAATAGTTGCTCTGCAAAGTAGGAACCTGTTTACTTCTTAGGCAGTACCCACAGTGTAGTAAATTTAAAAATAAAGAAGCAAACAACCCCCCCCCAAAAAAAAAAAAAAAAAAAAAAGTAAAATAATGCCAAAATAAATTTACATTTCTAATAGATTATGTTGATGCTCAGAGTATGAGAAATCATGACTTTCAGCTAGATTAGAATTATTCAGAGCCTGTGACAGGTATACAAAATTTGATGGCTCCTCAGAATAAGTGAAAATATTTAGAGGAGGCCAATTTTAAAGTAAAACCAGGTAGTAGCAACAGGAAGAAAAAAATGTAGGGTATTAATGGTGTTATGAAATATTTTGGTATGAGTCTTGATTCCAGAGACAAAAGCTGCTGTTTCTGTGTAATCAACAAAAAAGATTTTTCAGTGCCATCTACAATTACATTTTCAGCTACTTAATTGAGTTCTAGTGTATTAAGGGACCAGCAGTATAGATATAGATATATATATATACCTAATACATGATATTAATTCATGTTCTTAATGAATCAATACATATTAGGGAGGCAATATGACACATATTGCAGTTACTGTGACATTAAAACATAAAAAATTCAATTAAAATGTATTATACATGCACATCATATGGGCAAGTCTGAGTAAACATATGGTCTTTACGAGAGAGGAAAGTGTGACTAATAAAATAATGCTTCTTCAGTGAAAATTGAGAATATTTTCTAGATAATGGTTTTAATGAGTGATACAATTTAATGCTGAACCCTAACATAAAAGTCACCTATTGGAAATACATTTCTACATTATATGGTTTGTAAATGTGGAAGCACTTAAAGTATAAGGCCATCTAGGCTACATAAAATTATAATGTACTTATGAAGTTTATTATTATGGCAGAGGAGCAGGGTAATTAGTCTCACCTAACGTGTACATACCTAATATTTACATTTTTCAGAAGTTATCAGTGTTTTATTGTGAGTTTGGAAGTCCTTCCACAATTACTTAGGTCCTCATAAAAGAATGTTGAATGTTGTGTCAATTAAAAAGCAGAAAGCGTGTTCTCTTGTGCCCTTTTCAAAGGAATCCCTATTTCTTCAAGCAGTACTGTTTGTCCCTAATTCTGTCCAATGTCTGACTGTTTCTCCCAAATGACTGAGTATATATACATTATATATACTAATGAATATATACACTAATGAAGAAAGAAATTATTGGATAAAATAATTTACAACAATCTCTTAGAGTAAGTATTCATTTTGCTTCTGTATCTCACCAGACCACTAAAAACTTCAGTCTTTCAGATAATGCAGTAATGGAAGACCTAAAATCACTTCATCAAGCAATAACACATATATTCATATATGCATTAAATGAAAATACTAGCCCTGATCCAGTGGGGTTGATATAAAGGACAGGCTCCTGCGGGATGTGAAGGGGAGCCTCCATTTCAGAGCCCAAGCCAGATTTCTGATCTAAATCCTTCTTTCTCTCCCCATGGAGAACATAAAGGCAGAGCTGCAGCAAGGCTTCATGCCAAGGTTCTTTGGTTGCATATGTGAAGTGAATCGATGCATAGCCTGGATGTTCAGTTTTTGAGACCCTTGTTCTGCCTGTGTGTTCAAGGGTGATGGTTTTGGCAGTATTGATAGACTGTATCTGAGGAACATCTGGGAAACTAAAGTTGAGCTCTCTTCTTACCATTTTGTCTGTTTCATTCAGTTGCCATTTCCCTATTTCACTATCTTCTCTCCAACTATTATTGTCCTCTCTAACTTTGCTTTCCTGTTTCACCTGTACTGCCTCATTTGTGCCTATCCTCCCATATTTTAAGATTTTTGTAGTAGTGTAGTGCAGGAAAACAAGTACAAGGCCTCTAGTCAGCACAGGTCACCCTGGCCCTTTCACTGACTGCTGCCTGGTAGGACTGATCATCTTTTCAACTTCTTCTGCAAATCTCATCTCAGAGGGCTGTAATTCTCAACTGGCAAGGTTCATATGAGAAAAGAAGTTAGTGGGGGCTTCTTCCCAAATGTGCCATAGCATTAATATTAAGGCCAAACAAGCTGGAGAAACACCCAAATACTACGCAAGGAAATAGTGTCCAGCAATCATTCTAGGGACTGGATGGAAAGACCTTGCCACCAGAAGTGGCACAGAGTTTCCACTTTGCTTCCAACTCACTAATGTGCAAAACATGGCCTATGCCTACGCTTCCCCATCAAGCTCTCAGGTAAAAACCATGTAATGTGAGGAGTACATATGTCTGAGAGAGGGGGATGAAAATGGTATAGCAAAGAAGGCAGACAATAAGGTCTCAAGATTGCAGAGAAGCAGTAAATGGCAGAAGGCCTGGAATTCCAGTGGCTTCTGCACAAAAAAACAAAAACCCTATAGAAAAATCCAGAAATAGTTTTTAAATCTCCTAGCTCCTGCTGAGCCACACCACTTCTTGCAGAACCCTAGGAAGCAGTCAAGTATATTGTTTGTTTTTTTAGAGAGCCAACAGCTTGTGGGTTCATTGAAATATTCTTGTCAATATATTCAGTATGTTCAGCAACTTATCAGCACACCAGCAGCAGAAGCACGAAACTTTGGTGTCACTACATGGACATATCCATTTAGATGGAAACATCATATGCAACACAGCAGCTAATAAATGGAAACAATTCCCCAAATAAACTTGGCCTAGGAGTTTTAAGGCTACTCTTGTGTAGTTCAATCAAATAAAAAGTAGATTATATTGTTTGCAATCTAACATAACCCCAAATATATACCAATCTTGTAAAGCTGGTTTTTCAGTTCATCATACCGTATCTTAGATACAAGTTTCCTTCTGACTGGAAATCTTTCCCACTAGACAGCCTTGTAAGAGAAAGAAAAACATTCTGTTGAGAAGGTAGGTCAGATAAAAATCAATCATGCAGCATCTTGATCCAGTGAACTGATGTCTGTAGATGAAGATTTGTGTTGGCTTTAAAGCTATTCAAATACTGACTTCATTTTTTAATCCCTGATCTTTGAAACATCCAGGTAGGAAAGTTTATTGACTTCACAATGCTTCTTAGGGGACCCAAGATCTTTCTACCAGCACATGAATGCAGATCCAGGATCTGAAAGATTGTTTTCTTCTAAAAGTAATGTATCTATTTTTTACATTTGTAGATTATTGAAGGCCAACTCTATTATCCTTAGCCTTATCCTTAATCTAGGATTTTATGCATTGCCTTGTTTTAAGTCACAGATTGCCAAAATCTGATCTCTAGGACTATTGCTGGTCCTTAACTTTCGTACTATTGCCTTGGAAAAAAAGTAAAATCATCCTTCTAACAAGCTGATAACATTTAAGTTAGCTTAATTTGATGTCATAAAACTAAAAGCAAGTTTGTTGCTTCAGTGGAGTTTGAACATGTAGCTCAATTCACAAGCAAGAAATTCAATCACATCGATATTATGTTAGTAACAAATAGTAATGTGCTCAGTGTCCAAATAGTCAAGAAACAGCTGGGAAACCAGCCTGTATTTAATACTGCATGACCTTAATGGTGCCTTGGGTTCCTTTGAGTGTAGGTGTAGAAAAATTGGATGTATTTAATACTGCATGACCTTAATGGTGCCTTGGTGTAGGTGTAGAAAAATTGGATAAGCTCAAAAAATAGGTAAATTTTCTTGGTGGTAGTTTTATAATTTTTGCTGGTACTGCTAAACCATAACAGAACTTACTAGCTGCATTCAGAGGTGTCTGGAAAAACTATCAACATGACTTCATTACCTCTTAGACTGCAGACTTATATACAAAATTGATTTTATGTACATAATAATTTCCACAGGAAGTCAAACTTCAAACTCCTCTTACAGCAGGCTTCTGTTGGTTAGTTCAAATAGAAGTCTTTGCAGTAATTTCAGTAGTATCTGTCGCAGGTCAAACATCTAAAGATTTTGGGGGTTTTTATGTAATATACTGATTTCTTTTTAAAGACTAAAATGAGCCTTCTTCTAAAAGGGGAGAAGGTGAAATGAGATTGAAGGGCAAACTGCAAACTGATTTACAGCAGTTACATTATACAAATACAACTGTGTAAATACGTTTTAGCTCTCTACACTTGCAACTGTGGCATGAAAGTAGCTGAAGTTCGAATTTTAAACATACTGCGATGCAGCCAGTTTAACCTGTTTAAACCCCACCTTTCCACACTGGGATTCAGGCCTGCACTTCCTACTGAGTACTTCACCGATTGGATCTAATCTAGTAGGTGCTTCAGAAAACACCTCTTTCTTGGAGCTGAATAAGGCTCAAGAAATTGTTTTCAAATACCTCAATGACAGTTCTGCATAGTAGTCTATTTTGTTTAAAGTGGGAGGAAGAAAACAAAGACACTATGCTAAAAGAGGTGAGAAGCCCTCTTCAATCCCACGCATGCCTAAACCCAGGCTGAGATTTCTGCCTCCGAAGCCCAGTGTCACTGCTGTCAAATTGTGGCTGATCACCCCATTATAGATAAAAGTCTGTGAAGGTTTCAGTGTTTTCCTCTGGCCAGCCAGAGCCTCCTTCCTGACAAATGACTCCTGCCCACAGTCAGTTCAAGTTGTCTGCTCTGAGAACAGATATGAAGGCACACAGTGACTTCAGGGCCACATTCCTCCCCAGCACAACACCTGTGACCTCTGAACAGCACAGTGATAGTGATAGCAAATACTGCTTCTGGTTTCACACCTGCTTGTCAAAAAATTGCCTCCGTTTTTTTTTTTTTTTTCCCCGGACAGAAAATATAAATTATCCTGACTTAAATTTTATCTAGACTGTACCAAGGCCATTTGTTGTTAATTTTCCCCCATGTCTTCTGGTCCACTGTACACTTCCCTGTATTAAGAGTCAACAAACTTTTAATATATTTAGAAGATGGTTGTAGATTATAGGCATGGCAAGGAATTTTCATACAAAATGTTAGATGGTAAATCTCTTTAACTATTGAACTGGATATTTAATAGTCTCTAGTGATGCGTAGCGAAAAATGTTACAGTCTCTATATTTTAAAACAATTGTTGCACTGAGTCCCATAGTTTATATATTGTTAATATTTTCATGAAAGCTTTAAATGTTTTTCAGAAGAAACTGTGGTGACTCATGAATCTTTCATGAGGTGTTATACATTTTTATGAACATACAGTGTAAAATTCATCATTCTGAAATTCACAGATATCCATGAAGTGCTACATGTCTCTCTTTGGTCATGGATATTCATGACAATACTACTTCTGTAAGCATTTAAATGCCCGTTCATAAATACTCTAGAATGTAACCTTCTGATGCCATGTAACATTTTGCTTACGTTTTATGAGTACTTCACTTGGGCATTTTCCACTTGATAATGAAACTAGAACCTTCAGGGATAGTTATTGGTGTATATATAAATTCTGTGTAAAACTATCTCATCGCTTTGCTTTTTCCTAGCATTTTCTTTCTTCGTTATTACTCTAACTTTAATGAATTCTTTGAGGGCATCTTGGGAATTTCAGGTTTCATATTTATAGCCAAGGATATATTCTTGGTATAAAGTACCACATGCAACAGAATCGAGATTCTAGAGTGCAGTAAAGACTTCAAAAAGTATATGCTAATGTCTAATATTCCTCATGTGAAAGTTATGTGTTTCAGCTAGTTGCAGGAGTGTCTGTGTAGAATCATTGGCAGGATCAAGTCTCCCTTTCATACATACTCAGGTGTTGGCAAATGACCTTTTGCAATGCAAAGACAGTAGATTTGGCATTTGAAGGTTGCACCTGCATCCCCTGAAGTTGTTGATAATCTTCTTATTGATTTCAGCATTGCAGAATAAAGTCTTATAAGCCTTTATCAATGCGCGTAATCAGCTTTGAGTAGATGACAGATCCTTTAACTCTGTTTTAATGTTCATTTGTACAATAGCTTTTTTGTGCTTTGACATTGAATAATGCCTTAAATTCTTTGTCAGATTAGGTTCCCATTCTGATAATGGCATTTGATGCATAAAAAGCAGCATAGCTTTTTTTTCTGTTTTCCTGTACCAGATCTACCTTGTCCAACCCAGCCCATCACAGATGTGTTTTTGTTCCTTCCCCATCCTCATGTCCCTCATTTTAGATTAGGACAGTTCTGTTTGCATTGTCTCCATGCTCCACAGTGGGGAGTGGTTAAGGATGAAGCCTCAGTGGTTTCGTCTTCTCCTGGGTCTCGTTCCTTTCTTGCAATATCCTAGCCCATAAGTCATGGACTCTGGACAGGAGTCAGGGAGAGGATCACAGTGAATTATCTGCTGTTACCAAGTCTTGCAGTAGTCTGAGAAATTGAGGGATTAAAGAAGGAAGAGACTCTCATCTTTACTCACAACCTTTGAGACTGCACTGGCTTCTAAAAAATTTAGTAGCATCCAAAAGATTTTTTAATATCATGATATTTACAGGTCTGGGACAGTCCAGAAAGCTATCAATATCCATTAACAGCTAGATAATTTCACACATAGGTGATTTTACCCAAGACATAACTAGAGGATGTAAATCACCTATTCCAAAATTTGCAGTTATAGGGCACATTTAATTATCAGACTTGTATTTCTTGGCTTTAAATGCAATGTATATATATTCAAAGTGAGTTAAAAAAGGAGAGCAGTTTTCAGCAAATCTCATCACACTGCAGCTTTTGTTTTTCCTAATGGGAGATGAAATTTGTTTCCCGGATGTGACTGTTGAGTGTTTTTAAAGGTCAAAGCTATAAGGGAATTTTAAAATTAGTTATTCAGGCTGACTAAAAAGTAATACCAGTGCATTGGTAGCCTTATGCAAGCAATTTGTTTGCTCTTGAATATAAAACAAATGTAATGTCAAAACTAGGGGAGAAAAATCATCTGCTGTAAATATTCTCCTACAGCAACTTTTTTCTCAATCAGGGAGTTAAATTGAGTTCTTTTTGTTTTGTAAGGTTAGTTACTGTTAGAAGAAAGTCTCTGGAAACCCAAAACAGTTGGAAAATGAAAAGGCATAAAACCCACAGAGGTCAATTTCACTTGAATTTCCTTGAGATAAATCACAACTTTCACTAATTGATGCCATTGTGGAATATCTTTAAAGAAAGAAAAAAGAAAAGAAAAAAGCTTTTGCAAGCATCCAGCAAAAAAGATGAAGATTTAACCAAAATATTTTTGTTCCATTAATGACTTCCTGAACAAAGAAAGACAGACAGAAATAGGATGCAGGAAAAGGCTGACATTGATATTTGTAATGAATGCAAGTGTCTGTATATATAGAACCCCCAAAGAACTTTTCTGTCAAAAAGCATACTCCTTTTAAATGAATTCTAATATTCTTCTTACCATCAGCCTTACTAGGACTGGGAAGTTCAAGGATGTGCAATACAGTTAGGTACACAAAGTCCACATGGGGTGTAGATATATGCAGATATTCACAGTAAATGATAGATCATGGTAGAGTGGTAGAGAATAGTAGAATTTCTATATCTAAATCCTTAAAGCTCTTGGAAAAGCAATGCCTCCACAAGGAGAGCAAGACTATAGTGGGGAACTGCCGGTAGGTTTTGGGCGTTACTAGTCAATGATAGATGAAATCAGTATGTCACCCTGAGCAGTGTTTTATATAAAGACTGATGTAAAATCAGACATATATCGCTGTCCAGAACCTCTGAAGAGCTCTGTGCAGCTGAGCTGGTTTTTTCTCTGCCAACAGTGAGACTGCTTGATAATTAAATTTTCTTTTTGTCTTTTTGGTCTTAGAGCTCATGAATATATTTTTGGTTTTGGGAATTAGACAACAAACTGTTTCTAGCTTTGCATCTTGTCCTACAGTTAGACATTGCTTTTGCTTAAATTACAGAGGAAAAGGAAATGCAAGGGAACTTATCAGGCTTATCATAGAATATTCGCTCCAACATGATACAGATTTGTGTCTATAAAAATTGCCTCTAGATATCTGTGCATATATTTTGTTAAAAGCAATTACCACATCATGTCATGCTGCAATATTATCCCTAATCTTTATCCACTGACTTACAGTGACAACTAGTTATCACTTTGGAATTAGACCAGCTCCCATGCTGAATTGCATTATGACACTTGTTTACCTCTGTCAAACTAGAGTGAGAATGTCAACTTGCAGTTGGCAAAGCAGTGTGAGAGTAACCAGACATTATTTTTAATCTGAGAGCTGTTCCTACCCTTCAGTAAGGAACTCTAGCAATTCTGTCCTTTCTCTTTGTGACTGAGTTGTCTTATCATAGCCATAACATTTTAAAACAATTGAGACTTCATTTGCAGAGACTGTTACTATCTGTCTTGCATCCTAAATTCACAAATAATGTTTAAAAATGAAAACTAGCTAAAGTGTGATCCATGGACTGGAAACCCACCATTTAAGCTCATATAGAGCATGTAATGGCTTGCAACAGCAATCTTCTCTCCATCTTTTCAGTATCTCAGTGTGCCTTAGACCTTATTCTTTTCAACTACCTCATAGAAGTGAATGAGCATCCTGAGACCCTCTGGTTAACAAATGAAATCTGTGTAAAAATGTGCTGGCAACAAAAGACATATCCAGGACATATACTGTCATATGAATGAATCACCACTTAAAATTAGGAAAAATTATTTCCAGCATTAACACTGCTCATGACAACCTATTTTGGCAGCAAAAAAAAAAATCACAAGATATATATTTTAAAATGCTGCATGGCTCTGTCTTATATAGATTCTCCTCTCCCACCCTAGTACTTGAGTGCCTTCCAGAAGCACTTTAAGCAACATGACTAATGTCTGTCTCATCTTCATTCTTTTACTTGAAGCTGAAAAATTACATTATTTTTCAAAAACTACCTGCAAGTTGATGAAATATCATCTTTGCGATGAACATAAAATCTTTACATTACTGTGAAGACCATGGAAAAATTCAGCCTTTGCAGAAGCACATACAGTGTCTACTGATGTAAGTGAACAAGTGCTCAGTTATGCCAGGACACAGTTTCTATATATAAGCATTGCAAAGCAGACTACCTTCTTGATATATGAGAGGTTTGCAGCCTAATAAAGCAAGCAATCCTTCACAACAGCATTCATTTTGTTGGATGGGAGTTGATTGAGAAATTAGCACAACGTGAGAGATCTCTTTCTGCTTGGAACCAAAAAGGTATCCAATTTTGTAGCTGCTGTTGATTTATTATTCTGATCCTGCATGGGGTTACTGATGCAGGTAGCTCTCTTAACTAACTGTCTTTTGTGTCAAAATGTACAAAAGACTAACACTCTGTAGCAGGTTCGGTTTATAACCAGGCAGAAACACCAATTTAGTGTAGTGGTTTGGCCCAAAATACTCATTACTGTTTATCTTCTGTGAGATAAGAATTAGGAGAAAAGCAAAGCAGGCACAAAACTTGAAAGAATATTAAGAAGTTTATTAACAGACCTAAAAGAAGAAAGAGAGGAAAAAATAAAATCATACCACGCCTTCAGAACACTTCTCCTCCCCCCCCCCCCCCTTTCTCTCTCTCCCCGCTCACAATCTAAAA
>NW_008237885.1:2552735-2647365 GCF_000691975.1 Corvus brachyrhynchos | reverse complement strand
GGGCTGCCCGTGGCGAGGCAGGGGGGGGGGTTCCACGGCTGGAACAGGTCCATGGCTTCAGGATGGCCGTGGCCCAGCCCAGCCTGGCCCGAGCAGGGCCTGGCCGGGCCCGCTGGCCCCCACACGGGGCCCGCAGCCACCTGTCCCAGCACCGGAAACGAGAGAGAGCTCTGCCCGGGGTTTGTCCAATCTTAAATGTGGACCACAGAGATGGTCACAATTTCAGGTGACTTAAAGAGTTGTCCATATTCAAACTAGCCAGTTGATAGGTTCTGTCAGGTCATAGAGGAGCTGTAAGAACCCCTTTGCAAGAACATCACTTCTGGGACTATGCTTTGCTAACCCATGACACACTCCAACTTTTTAATGGCATAATTTACCTTCAGCAGTAGCTCTCAAAGACTAGAGACCTATAAGAAGACTAAAAATTAAATAAATGTGCTGCTATTGAGAGGACATTAGCTTCCCTACTGAATTAGTATGTATGGTGTCACATTTGGACTAGCATGAAATTCAAGCTTGTAGAGTTACTGAAAATGTTTGTACCACAGTATAAATAAAGCTTGTGACCAGCATGGACCACGTTGTGCTGGGTGCTGTGCAAGCAGAGAATAAATATCTACCCCTCCCTAAAAAGTTTGGTTGTCTTCCAACAAGCTGACTGTGAGACTGCTAAATAATACACCCGCACAAAGAAAGAGTAAGCTAATAATCTCAGACAAGAGGAGCTGTCAGCAAACTCAGTTAAGCTTTGCTGTGACTGAGTTATGCAATAGCATTATCTTTTAAGATAAACAGTGGGATTCCCAGTATAGCTATGGATTGTGAGGAGCCAGCATGTAAGTTGTTTATAGCAGCCTCCCAGCATATGTAGGCTTATGGGAAAGAAGTTGAGGAGCCTGGATTCACTGTTTTTGTGACTGTCTTTCCCAGTTGTCATTCAATTGCACTGGTCGGAAAGCCTGGCTCCAACCTTAAAACAAATTTTAATTTGAGCCCCTGGTTCTCTGCCATCTTTTTGCCTTGGAATTGTGTGATTAGATGTATTCAGCAGTGCAGTCAGTGTGCATTATTTCTAGAAGAAGAAATGTCAAATGTATAAAACAGTAATCGTGGTGATTTAGATGTCAAAGGTACCACCAGGTCAGGGTTAGCAATGAAAAACAGCTTTGTTTCACTTGTCTCTTAAACAGAAGCCTGTATGTTGTGGACATCAAATTATTCTATTTGGCATCAAAATTTTGATTGTGGGTGTGCTTTTGTTCCCTTTTTCTAAATTTCTTTTTTTTCCCCCCCTACATAAACTATTTGGCAAAAGCATATCCTTTTCCAAATATCATTTATTCCTTATGACAAGATGCAGTTTTAATGATAGTTTAAACATTGACATATTTATTAGATGGTATTTTCCCTTTAATAAATGCTTTGATGTAGCAAGTGTGTTTGCAATGTTCTGTTTATGTATTTTCAGAATAACCCTTTTCCAGTTATCTGGGAGATCAAAGGCTGCAGCTCTACACCACTTCTGCCAAAATTAAGAGATTCTTTTCTTACTGAGTCCTTGTAGACTGGCCCACAGTGTTCAACAGATTCTGCTTTCATCTGATCACAGTTGCAAATCCTTAAATTTAGTGTAGATTTTTTCACTTACTCTTAATTTCTGTCCTGTCTTTAGCACTGCAGTGCTTCTGCATTTTTATGAGTCACTCTAGCCATAGCAGGGCCCTATGTTAAGAGTATTCACATTATAGCATTAGCAAAGAGTGTAAGAAGTCAGCACATCCCTGCAGTTAACACACAGAGATGTGTCTATGGGCAATGACCACAAATTAAGAATCTTTTATTCTGGAGTTGGTGCGTGATAAATCCTGCTTCACTGCACATCATTTAATTGCAGCACATACATGTTTTGCCAAAGGTTCTGCCATCTCTGCCTTGCTGTCTGCAGTGCCTCATTTACAAGCCACAGCAGTTACAGGACTCTTTTCCAAAGGTGGTTTAGGAAGGTTGACAACAAGCCCTGTAGAAAGATGGGATCTTCTGAAAGCCAGGAGATACTATGCCCACTTAGGTCAGCTGGATTTAAAGAACTGTTGTACATGCTCAGGGATTTTTTTGGGAAACCCTAAGCACCATATTGCAATTAAAAAATCTGAACAGAAGAGATGATTACATATTTCTACTGTATCCCATGGGCTCAGTTTCCAGTAAGAATAATTTCCACAAGCCAAAATTTAGAAATAGATTATGGTTTGGGCCTCAGTAGATAAAAGGCACAGAAGGAATAGTCTGAAATCCTTTCAAGAAAACCTTAATGCCTCCTCCTCCAAAATAAAAAACTCGCACAGACTAGAATTAGTAGGATGGTTGTGACATGACTGATGGAGGGTTCTAACACAGTTCTTCAGTAGAGTAAATAAACATTGAAAACACTAACGTTTTTTTAGTATTACCTAGACATGTGACACTTTTAAGAAGGATCCTTCTCATTTCCACTCAAGTCTCTTTCATATTCTCTTCAAGAATATTTGCAAATAGGTATTCAGATTTATTTCCATGGTTTTCCTCTACATTTTAAAAACTCCATCAAAATGGAACTTCTAAAATCATTAAATTTTCAGTTAAATCATCATATTAGTGACTTCACTCTTATCTTAGAAAATTTAGTCTACTGGCTGTGGAGGATATTGCAAGGGACAGAGATTGCTATGATCAAATAGTTCATGAAGAAGAACTGGAACTACTCTCACTGAAGTTCTTTTAAATGGATTTTTCTGCTCAGTGTTATAGGTTCTACGTCTCTAAACCTTGCTGGGGAATTCAGTTTATACTCTATTTTTCTTTACTTCTAAATAATGCTATTTCCTATCCAAATGATGAATTTCACTAGTAAAGTGCTGTGATAACAACCTATTAGGACAAACTATGATGAGTTAGGAATGCAGTAAGAAAACCCTTCGTACCTCACTATTATGGCTGTTAACACCTGCTTGTTTTCCCTGCAGAGTTTTTTCGAGAACTTCTGGAGAATGCAGAAAGATCCCTAAATGACATGTTTGTCCGGACGTATGGCATGCTGTACATGCAGAACTCGGAGGTGTTCCAGGACCTCTTCACAGAGCTGAAGCGTTATTACACAGGAGGCAATGTGAACTTGGAGGAAATGCTAAATGACTTCTGGGCTCGGCTGCTGGAGCGGATGTTCCAGCTTATAAACCCCCAGTACCATTTCAGTGAGGACTACCTGGAGTGTGTAAGCAAGTACACAGACCAGCTGAAGCCGTTTGGAGATGTTCCCAGGAAGCTGAAGGTTCAAGTGACTAGAGCATTCATTGCTGCACGGACCTTTGTTCAGGGGCTGACAGTAGGCAGAGAGGTTGCGAACAGAGTATCCAAGGTAATCTAAAATCAGGGTGGGGTTTCTTTAGCTTGAATTTGTTCTAAACTTGCCAGACAATTGAAATCTGCCTGTGTGCTTTTTTTTTTTTTCAGTATAAGGCAGTGAGTTTGGTTGTTTTTTATGTCTACCAATATACCCACCCTAAGTTCATAAGGAGGGGCAACAGTTGTTTTCAGTTCCTTCTGGGGATATTAAGGCAATACTGACTGGAAAGCATTTCTCTGTGCTTAGGATATAATGAAATACCAACACACATCAATGTTATAGCATGGTAGTGATTGTCATTTGTAATTCAAAACTGGCTACATATATATAAGATGGGGATTAGATCAGAATTTAAATGTTTCAAGCAAATTTATTCTGCTGTTCATTAGGAAGGTACAGCCCTCACAGCATTCATTCATCATGCAGCTGGGTGATGGATTTTGTTAGAAATGTCTAGTCATGTTTCTGATGAGAAAATAGACAAACAGTGACACCTCTGGAGCTTGAGCTTTCCCAAAGGATGGTTTGACTCACATTTATTTTAGTTTTAATTATTTATCTATGCAAATATTTATGACAATTATAATCCTTGAGGGCTTCACATAATTAAGGAAAAAAAACATGCACAAAAATAACCCATCTGGGTACCACAAATGTGCTTGAATGACTTTCTCTTACACAGTATTTCAAAACTAGGTATATTTTTCTGAATTGATGTTCCAGCTAGATACTTGTTCTGTGATCTTGCTGTTTCACAGTCCTTGTAGTGTATTTGGACCTTGAATTCTGAAATTCTCTCATGAGATCCACTGTGAAATGCTCAAATACTCACTTTTGAACAATAAGTGCATGAATGATTTTGGTGCTTGGCCCATTCAATACTCTCCCACATTTACAAGCCTAAGCCATTCCTCTGCCTCAAGAGGATTGTCTCATTTGCTGCATTTAAATCACGGTCAGAAGATGAGGTAGAGCTGATACATTGTACAGTACACTGCAATTCAAGCACTCAACAAGATGGGGCTTTTAAACTTTCTTAAGCTGCATTATGCGATATTTTGTGATTACAAATTGAGAAGCCATGGAGCCAGAGACGTAGGCAGGAAGGGAGAGCCTGATTTTATACCTAGGAGACTGCATGGGAGAAAAAGGTCATTTTGCACTTAAAATTCAGTGGATGAGAACTTGCTGACTAAAAAGGATATGTGATCCTTTTTAGTCAGCTAGAACCAAAGTCTCTTCCTCCAAGTGCCTTCCTGGGCTTCAGGATTGCCTTTCTTTGATTTCTGGCACTGTCAGTTCTTGCAGTCTTTCTGAACGGTGGCAGGGCATCATCATGAAACCCCAGTCTGCCTAGTCTTAGCTGGGGGCAGATGCAACTGTTTAGCCTCCAACTTTGCAGAATGCATATATCTGCATCCCCAGATTCTCTCTGAAGAGTGATGGTGTCCCCGTGGGTCAGGTTTTAAGTGAAACTACAGAGCTCTGATGTCACTGTTGGCAGCAGGCATTAGACTGTAGAGAATAAGCTATGAAATTCATGTAATAGACGCATAATTTGTGAATTCCTCGCAGATTAAGGTCTGAATTGTCTGCTGAGATGTCACTTTCCCTGTATATGTACATGACTGTACAGAATGTGCAGGTGTCTTCTCTCTCACATATCCAGGAAATGTTTTCATCTCAGCCTCTGGGCTTTGGGTACATAAGCCCTTTCAAGAAAAGGGTTTATAACAAGATCACTGAATGATCCTATGATCCTATAATGAGAACTGCTAGCTCTGCAACCATGAAGTGGGTCTTTTTGTAGTGTCACTTGAAGATGATAACAATAGCTCAATAGTGCTTCTGTTTGGGTTTTTTTTTACTTTTAACATGAAAGAAACACTTGAAATCATCATTAAAAGGGCTCAGTGGATGGAGCAAGACACAATACAGATTGAGTGCTTTATAGACACATAGTGATACTCCATTAGGCTACATCTAGAGTGCTGTGTTCAGTTTTTGGCCCTTCCCATACAAGAAAGACACTGATAAACTGAAGCAAGTTCAGTGGAAGCTGCCATCATGATCTGGACTGGATTACTTGTTCTGTGAGGAGAACCTGTGGGACTGGGGCTTCTTCATCTGGGGAAGAGGCTACTTCAAGGGCATTTAGCAGTTGCTCCTGGTGCCTCTAGGGAGGTCATTAAAGAAATGCAGCAAAGCTCTTAACAGTGGGGCATGGTATGATATGATGGGTGTGAATTGAAGCTTTTCCTCTTGTCCTATCATAGCAGGCCCTAATAAAAATCCTGTCCCCATCTTTCTTATAAACACCTTTTAAGTACAAGAAGGTTCCTAGTAAGATCTGCCCAGAGCTTCTCTTCTCCAGGCTGAACAACCCCAAATCCCTCAGCCATGTCTTTATAGGAGAGGTGTTCCAGCCCTCTGACCATTTTTGTGGCCCTCCTCTGTACCCAGTACAACAGGTCCGCGTCTTTCCAATGACACTGAGAATTCCAGAGCTGGATGTATTAATCTGGATGGGGTCTTCTGAGAGCAGAGTACAGGTGACCTGCTGGTCACCTTTTTTTAGGATCATTATCCTATGATCCTATTAAAAAATTAATAAAATGAACATTTTCACTTAAATGTAGAATATGTTTTGATTGCATGACTATTAAAATCTCAGTGGCTGTATTCATACCCACAGCATATGATAAACAATTGCTGGCCTTAGGGACGTTTTGTTACATGGAGCCTGGTGAGGCAGATACGAAGAACCCCAAGTGGCACCAAATATTCAAAATTGATAATTGTCCTGTGGAAAGGCTGTGATTACTCTGAGAATGAATATTTTCTTGTCATATCATAACTGTGGACTTTTTTGTGGGTTAATCTACTGTAGAAAATGACAAATCCATTTCTTTAAACATGATTTTAAAAGACTACAGCCATTTCTTAGAGTTAGCACATAACTGCAGCCAAGAAATGAGGCAGGTAAACATCTTTTGTTGCTGTTTTGAAAGTCATCCAAATTCAGCACAGATTTCTTTCTCATTGTACTCTAATATTAAGAGATTCTGTGATAAGGATGCCGCATCTGAGTAAGTAAAGAGAAATGAAAAAAGAGAGAAAATGAAAATAACTGTTGCAGTTCATTTACAGAATCCTTTGTCCATTGTCTACACTGGCTGGGAACAGAGGGAGATCTTCTACCTGCAACATCACAAGCTTAAAAGATTTTTTGCTTTCTATTTGTGGACCCATTATTTCACTGAACTGCCACTGACATAGAAAATGTTGAGCCTACACCTTAAAGACCATGAGAAAGAGAGTGACTAATGAGAAAGCTGGTAACAGCATCTCCTTCGGGTCTTTACTGTCTCATCGTCTTCTGGACCATTTCTGTAGAGAAGTTGGTGGGTCACACACGCAGAAGGATTTGTTCCCTCTCTAATGTCAGGGACATATCCTTTCTAAAGATCTCTCCTCAGAGAGGTTGTAATGTCTCAAAACAATGTAGTCAGTGTATTCCTTGCAAAGAAGCTACACTCCCTTTTTTTCGATGAAGTGTGCACTCAAGCACACTCAAAGTAGGCAACACATATTGCAAACATTTTCCTCTTACAATAGGATTTTGCAATTTGCTTGTCAGTGAGATTATAATTTATTAAATTACATTTAGATAAATGGGGAGGGAGGGTGGTTAGGATATCCTATTTTTGTAATTTTTTTCTAATATTATATTTCAATTGTAAGCAGGCATAGTTGCTTCCATCTGCCTGAAGTTTTATTACGCTGTTTTAGTTGAACAGTATTTTCATGATCTCTAAGTCTAATTACAGTTTTTAATCTTCAGAGATTTTAAAATCTTTTTATTTCTCATTCTAATGCATTAAATTTGTCAGCGCTATGTTGCTATGCTGCTTAAATCTCCACTCAATGCAGTATATTTCCACTGGTTTGAATGGACAAGCTTGGTAAATTATATATATATTCTAGAAAGCTGTATAGGCATATGAGCAAAAAGTTATTATTTCTCAAAGTGAGATTATTAATTCTTAATTTAAACCAATTTATTCATTAATATAGAAGAATTCCTAAAATATCTCAAGTTGGAAGGGACCTGTAAAGATCATTGAATCCAACTCTCTGCTGCTCACAGCACAAACTAAAAATAAACCATGTGACTAAAAGCTTTATCCAGATGCTCCTTGAACTCTGACAGGCTTGGTTTCATGACCTCTTTCCTGGAGACACTGTTCCAGTTACCAGCCACCCTCTCAGTGAAGAACCTTTTCCTAAGGTCCAATCTGAACTTGCCCTGATGCAGCTTCAATATATAATATTCAATGTGCAACATCAGAACTGCCATTTTGGGTATGTCAAAAGTCTGTTTAGTTGATTTTACCTCAGTAGCAGTAGTTTAAAGGTCAGTATAGGAGCAGAGCTTCTCAACTAGTATACTTTCTTAAGCTATAGGTAGTAGATGTTTATGGACTTTTTGAACTACCGTTCCAGAAATAATTAATTAATTTTTCTACTACCTGTTTTTCCAGTACTTTGGTAGGTTCTAAAAACCTGGCTTTTCTGCTTTGCTACCATTTGGTAAAAAAAAAAAAAAAAGTTCTCTCCTTCCCTATTCCTCTGTAAAAATATAGCATATTAACATATTATTGTTACTAAATTTATTGGTTTTTATCAACTATTGTCCTAGATTAAATAAATAAATAAACTAAACTAAAGCAAAAAAACCAAGCCTTCTTGACAAGCTGTGATTTAGTATCTAATGTTAAGCTGGAGAAACTGCTGGAAATATTTCTGAAGTTGCTCCTAGCTGTGATTACCAGTAATGTGATAGAAAAGGCATATGCATACTTTTCATGTTCATCTTTTACTATGTCTGAGCTCTGGATTCTTTGTGAGAAAATAATGCCAAGTTATTCTCTCTGACTCTAAACTAAACAAAGCATTCTCAGTCATTGTAATACTCTCTTTGAACTGTCACTGAGTGGTGGAGGGTGTAAGCAGTAAAACACATGGGGAATTAAAAGTTTTAAACAGGAGGGTCAATATGACTTTGCAGGAGCACATGATTCCCGAAATGCTTTTCCCAAATATATTAATAACTGAATTACAACAATTATAAAGCTAATTGTAATGGGATTTTTTTTTTCATTAAATAAGGAAGAGTTCTGAACAAAACATAGCATGTGTAAAACAGAACCAGCTCCCAAGGAAAGATTAAGAGTGAAGCTAAGGGTATTTCAAAATTGCCAAAAATATTGTACTAGTTGATAAGTTCAGTACTCTAACATGGGTGTTATCCCCTGTGGTTGGCATTCCAATCAAAGAAAATATTTCCTGGAAATATTTTCTTTCCATATACTTTTAATGGAAAGTTATAGAAAAGAGGAGAAAACAAAACAAAACAAAAGCTCATTGTATTCTGTTTCATGAGCCTAACTTCTCAATTCTGACTTGTGCTGATTCCATATGTTAACCTGGGTAAATTCACTTTGAGAACATGTGAGTTTAGTAGGAAAACCCAAATGATGGAGTACAACCGGTCGGTCCTGTCCGAAGCACAGCCGTTCACCAGCTGTCCATTACCCCAGTGCTGCCCAGAGCTCCGACTCCATCCCAGGCAGACACTTACATCTTCATTGGCTCTTGCACTTAACCTGGCTCACTAGGAACAGCAAGTGAGTGCAGAGTCCTTTTATTTCCAGAGATCTAGGGTTTTAGCTATTGTTTGCTAGTTTTGCTTTTCTCTAAGTTTGGCCGTTTTGTGGTTTGTTTTTTTGTCTGAATTTCAGCACTTTCTTCCCATTGTATACTGAGTTTGGCTTTGACTTTCACACTTGAAAATTCATGCTACCAGCAACCAAAGTAGTTTTTATACCAGGAGTAAAGTGAAGCTTAGCTCAGGGGCATCATTAAGAGCAGTTAGTGATTTTGTTAGTGGCATAAACATCAAAGATTTGTGACCCAGCCACTAAGAACTTATTTCATTAATGCATTTAAATATTAATTATCATTTATTACAAAATAAAAAGAGGCTGTTACAATACTTTCCTCATTGCATGGCATAGGCTATATATCTCCTTCTTTTTAAACCAGTTAAAACCATTCATCCCCTCAATATTATTAAATTATGTTAATATCAGACCTCTTATTAGGAACCTGGTGATATATGAGCAAAGTGAAATAAATTCAGTAACACAATTATAAGGTTAAACCCAAGTTTAGTAGTGAAAAGCAGTCTCTAGTAATTGCCAGTGATTACTGCTACTTGCAGAATGCCAGGCCACTGCTTTTCTAATATGCTGAATCAATATTCTTACAAACTCTGCTTTTCATGGTTTATAAATAAACATTCAACATTTTTTGAGAGGCATAAATAAAGGCCAATATTGAATGACACAGTGATTCAGAATGTAATTATTTCAGGGGGGAGGGAATATGACAAGTCAGGTAATTAAAAGCCAAAACAAATTGTACTTTAAGCCTGGAAAATGTGATTTGCAGGGTGTGACAGATAAAGAGCTATGTGTCCTGTATATTGGCTGAAGAGATTTGGCTTGTTAAAGCCACAGAGGGAAAGGAAATCTAAAAAGACTATAGTTTTCAATAAACTTTAATCCTCAGTTCAAACTGTTGGTTTAGGAACAGCCCAGCTGAGCAAGCATAGCTTTTATGATTGCATTTCTGTCTGTTGTTTTAAGTTTTTTTCAGTCACTAATTATTTGAGTTTTCATTGAGTTAATATATATTTACAAGAATTCTATCACACTGTGACATGAATGGGGCCACATTGTTTTTTCCTCTTTCTCTCCCTTGGTGCTCCTCAGGTGGGGAATCCAGGCATTATCGAGCCAGGGGAGTTTCAGAGTTCTAAGGTGTCTGTGGCACAAAAGCAGGAGTGAATTGTATCCACACTTGAGTTCTTTCTGGGAAGTATCCTTTGAATTGAGGTTCTTCAGCTGTGCTGAATATCTTTCCTCCTTTTTTGGAAAGAAAAGGTACAAAAACTGATCTAGTTAATTGCACACATTTCATGGAGAAATAAAACAGATGCCTTCCAGATATCCCAGACATACTGCAGGTGCACTGATCTATTTTCCACTTTGTGTGCACTGGAATCATCAGACGTTCCAGTAGAGCAGTCCAGAAGAAAAGGCCTAAAATGGAACAGCAGCTTCAACAAAAGGAAGACAGTAAGAGGTCTATCAAAGCTGTGGTCTATGTCCTACCTATGAGAATTGTCAGATATAATCCAGCCTGGCCTCTCCATTTCATAGGTCTTTAAATATTATTCAGCTACCTTCGTATTGAACTTAATAACCCAAGTTTAACTGAGTCATGTTGCTCAGTAAGGCAGTCAGTCTTGCTGAGTATCCCTCTAGGTAGGTCTGCTGGTTAGATTTATTCCTACTGTGTGCCATATCACATCTCAGAATCTAAAGCAGTCCTGTCTTTCTGGATTTTTTGTATCATTCATAAACAGATCTTCTGATTACAGGACTTTTGCTCAGTTTGTGGCTTGGGTTTTGCTCAATGCCTACTGCATAGCAAATGCCCTTTAGTTCAGCTTTGCATGAAACATATCATTAGAAATTAAGAACTGTAATGAGAGTATTTTAGTTTAACAACATTATTAAACACTGTCATGACCCATTAGAAAATTAATTATTTTAATCAAGGTTTGCTGAAATGCACATTTTATACTCAATCCTTCAAAATTCTCACACCAGATGTACTTACAACCTACAAAAGATGTTGATACACTACCTGCAGAAAATATATTAAGAAAAAATTTAGAACTTTTTTGGAGACATTCCTAGAAAAAAGGATATATCCTAGTGCATATCATGATACACAGTCAAGTCATGATAAAAATAATGGTGAAGAAGCAAAGCTCATCTAGGAGCTTGCTGATCCTGATAGATTTAAAAAGTCTGTAATTAATCTTACAGCAGGTTTTACATTTTTGCTGTTTTAGCACAGGAGAGTGAAAGAAAATTCAGAGGAATCAAATGGAAATAAGAAGGAGCTTCAAAAGTCTGAAGGTTAAGCAATACAAGGAGATCTAGATCATCTTGCAACTTGCTGACTTTTTAGAATGTCTCTTTTTACAGATTGTCTTAATTCTGTTTTGAAGACAGCCTATGGAAGCACTGTTTTTCAATCATGATTTGAGAAAAGCAATTAATTTTATTTCTCATGTGAGCCAGAAGCAAAAAAATTTCCTAATGGGTTATTTGGCCTTCAGGTTTCTATGGAAAACATTAGCTAAGAAAGTATCTGATTTACCTAAAATGCATCAGGAATACTGACTGGAATTTAAATTCATATCTGCTTAAGTGTTGCAGTCAACAAAGTCATCAGCAACATACTGAAAAAGTTAGGTCAATTCTTAGTTATTCAGGGGTCAGATACCATTGGCTTAATTGTCTGCTTAAGTTTTGCATCTCAAAATATATCTGAGACAAAAAAAAAATTATGGTGTGAACATAGGAATACAAAATGAAGAACTTCATTGTCAGGAAAATAATTCCGTTCATCAGTAAAATTTTAAACTTATCCACATACTCCGGTGTCTGCTTCTTATGGGAGTTTTTTATGGTGCAAGCTTGCCGAGTTTTTTCCATAATCAATTCTGGAAAAAGTAAAATGTCACTTTCATTCAGTCTACGTGTTTAAGAACATGATTGCTCTTGCTTCTTCTTTTTTCCTTCTCCTCTTTTTGTTTTATTTTTTAAATCCGTAGGAAGAATTGAGTTCTTGAGTAAAAATTAAATGTACCAGACCAAACTGGGAAGAAGTAGAGCTTTGAATAAGATGGGAGGATTTAGCTGACCTCAGCTGTACACCTGTCACCTTTAAATGGCCAAGAGCAGAAATTAAGAATATAGGGCGAGGATTTTAATGCAATATGTGCCTACTTATCCTTCATAATGGATGATAAGGATGCTTTGGCATCCTTTGGCTGCTGGTGTACAAGACTTTGCAGTTGCCAAACACCTCAATGCAGTTTTAGCCTGCAAACAACTTCCCCATTCTTGAAAATGGTTTTTCTTTTAAAACTGCCAGAGATGTTTTGCTATTCTGGTCTGCCCCAGTATTGTGCAAGTCTGATTTCTGGTCTTCGGTTTTAGAAGATTTAGCAATTTTGTATGAATCCACTAGTGAAGAAATTACTGGATTTCTTCAGGAAGCACATACAGACTCTCCACTTAACCCCCACTTACGTGATCTTCAGTATCATCAAGCAACAGAATTGCATCTACACTTGCCTATTGTGTTCTTCATCCCACAGTTCTTTCATTCATGTCCATATGTTGGCATTATCTGTGGATCCAGAAGTGAGTGTGTATAAGGCAATCTTCTGGCAAGCTGACAAAGCTGAGCAGGGCCAGTGCACTCTAATTCACATTTCCCGAGTGAGCTTTCTGCATACCGTTGTTATGCAAAACCATCAGCAGCTCTCTCCACAGAGAAGACACCAATCTAATTGTCCTGTTTCAAATGGAGGTTTTATGCATCTAATTGGTAGAGAGAAGCCTGAGCAGCCAAAGATATTATCTGAATTTCACAAAAGTAGCCTCAAGTGTTTAAGTACAAAAAGAGAGAAATGACAAACTGTGTTCTCTCCAGCAATTTGCTGACTCAGCAGTATCACCACTCTCTGTTGGTGTTATGGAACAGCGAGTCAGCTGTTATGAACCCTGTTTTTCAGACATGTCCCAAAACAAGTGAATGCATATGGATCTAAGTGCTTGGTATTCTCTGTCTGGGGAATGCAGTAATTGACCTGCTTTGGTCTGCGGCATCCAAGCTGCATTAACTCAAACCAGCTCAAGCTTAGGAGCCATGGAAACATATATGGAAAAGCTGCTCAGCTCAACTGCCATCTTCTTTTAGGTCTAAGGTCCTCTATGGGAATTAGAGTGGATCTGGCCCCAATACCTTTTATACCTGCCTATTTCCTAGTCAGTGAAGGAAATATTAGAGGTATTTATTTGTCTGATTTCTTCAGTCTAAGTCTGTATTTTGTTGTTGCTGGCTTTACCTGATTGTATTAATATTAGAGTGTCATTCAATCCATTGTTTATCTGAAACAACTATTTAATTTTGTGTACTGCTGCTCAAAAGATAGTGTAAATGGAAAAAAAATTAGTTTTCCTCCAATCTGAGTGTTAGTTTTGAATTTGCACTGACATTTTATTTTAATAAGTATTGGCTATTTTAACACTTAGTTTGAAATCCAGCAGAGAGACAGCTCAAGGCACACTGCTGCCTTTGGTCCTCAAGATCTTAAGCTAAACTTCAAGGTGAACTGCTACCACATAGAGTATAGGAAGACAGAACCAAAACATGTTCAGAAAGCACCTGGAAACCTACCCATCATGAGTAAGGTGTAGTTTTGTAGGAAAAATAAGTGCCTGTGTAGCTTTCATCATCGCACATCTGTTTGTAAGGAACAGTGCACATCTTCTTTTTTAAGGACAGTGTTTAGGAACCAAAACTGCTGTCAGAAACTTTCAAACTGGTCCTCAAAACTGAAGTTCTTTCGTGAGCCCTCAGAATGTTTCCTGGCCATAAGTGCAAGGTTAAAGAAATCTCTTAATTCAATACAACATTTTTATTGTTATTTTATTGTATATATCATCAACATTTAAAACTGTAATATGCCAAATGGAAATGAATGCGATTCAGTTTTTCACTTCAATCAGTTAAAATTTTGTGTGAAGAATGTTTGCAGATTTATTTATACTCTGCAGTCTCCAAAGTTAACAGAGGAAACTGGCTGCCAGTCTCTACCACTATGCAAATACTTTTTATTCCTTATAGTTACAGAAATATATTTTAAAAATTTTAGGCATGTGAAATAGCAATTTATACAATAAATTTTATTCAAAATAAGGAAAGGGGGAGAGGGGCAAGGAGCCAGATTGTGAAACATTAATACCAAAATGGCTCAATTGTCTTGTTTTCATCCTGACCCCAAAGAAAGCATCCTGGAGCCATATCATATTCTGAGAGAAATGTCTTCTAGATTTAGACTAGTACTGAAGCACTGTGAATGTACATATATTCCTACAGTGCGTATTTTTATATGTAAAAGTCTATTCACTATTTAAGATTCAGTCTGTGCCTCCCTCTCCGTCCTCCCACTTTCACTCCTTTTGACTGAATCAGTAAAAAGTAACGTAGCCATTGACTTCAATCTGAACTTGATTAGTGTATGATTGTTCAGATTTATATAAAATCAGGTTGAAAACAAAGGTTTTAAGGCAAAGGTCTTTACAGGGATATTGCTTTCCTGAGCTCTCTGCGGCTTCTGTGCCAGAGTGCGAGGTGCTGCGATCTTCCAAAAGCATCTCCAAAGCGCAGCCGCTCAGCAGGATCAGCCACACACACTCACACATGCGTGCACACACACGCACACGGACAGCTTCAGTGATAGGGGTCGATGGCAAAGAGGGGCAGGAAGGGTCTCTGCACTGAATTCCACGGCAGCAGTTCATTGCTTCCACACAGTGAAGGAAGGGATCAAGAGGCAAAGACTAAGAACAATGAAGAACTCAGGTTTAAGTACAGGAGTGGGGCAAGCACCAGGGACCAATGATCTGAGGTCATGGGGGCGGTACACAGGCAGGACTAGGGAATGGGAGCCAGTGGGGAAGCTCTGGGGGAGTGGTGAGGGGCACAGGCCAATGGGGGGAACCTGGAGTGCGGAACTTTATAGGACATGAAACATAGAAGGTACCAAAGGGACCGAGCAGCCAACGGCCAACCAGGGAAGCAGAACTGGGGTAGCTTACCATAACAGAACAAAGCATTCTGGGAGAGGCTTCTTTTCTCACCGTGACGTAGGTAGAAGTCTCTGGTACTAGGGATTCTCTTACCAAGAACTCTCTCTGTCCTGTGTACCACAGGCTAACTGGCCACCACACAGGGAGACAGAAGAACTTACTGATGGAAACTGTGTTGAGGAAATTTGGGTACAATAAGAGATTGTCAGTCAAGAAATGACCATTTAAAGGCATAAGAACAGCACTACCTGTAAACATAGATAAAATGTTTATAGACTATATGTATGTAGTATAATTTGGGTAAAATCATCATGAGTGGAATTTCTCACGTGATAATTTAGTTTAACACACTGTAGAAGTTTAATATATTTCTGAAACTTATAGCCTTACCTGCCACCAGGGCTGCGCTCCAGACAGGGAAGCACAGTGTTCACAGTTTCTAAGGGCAATTCCTGTGGTTGCCAGTGAACTGGATATGGGCTGGCAGTGTTCCCAGGTGGCCAAGAAGGCCAGTGGCTAATGGTATTAGCAATAGTGTGGCCAGCAGGACCAGGGCAGTGATTGTGCCTCTGTACTACGCAGTGCTGAGGCCACACCTCGGATCCTGTGTCCAATTTGGGTCCCTCACTACAAGAAGGACACTAAGGAGCTGGAGAGAGTCCAGAGAATGGCAGCATAACTGGTGAAGGGTCTGGAGCACAGTCCTGTGAGGAGCAGCTGAGGGAGCTGGGGGTGTTTTAGCCTGGAGAAAAGGAGGCTCAGGGGAGACCTTATCACTCTACAACCACCTGAAAGTAGAGTGTAGCTGGGTCGGGGTCAGTCTCTTCTTCCAAGTAAGAGGCAATGGGATGAGAGGAAATGTCCTCGAGTTGCATAAGGGAAAGTTTAGATTGGGTATTAGGAAAAATTTCTTAATGGAGGGGGTTGTTGAGCATTGAGACAGGCTGCCAAGGGCAGTGGTTCAGTCACCAGGTATAGATGTGGCACTCAGGCACATGTTTTACTGGTGGGTTTGGCAGTGTTAATTTAATGCTTGGAGTCAATGATCTTAAAGGTCTTTTCCAACATAAACAATTCTATGATTCTGTTATTCTATACACACACACACACACACGCAAAATTAATAAGCCTTGACAGCTATATTGTATTAATAGTGTTGATGTTGTGAGGTAGAACTTATGCACTGGGGTGTGTAAAGCACTAAGTTATTCTTCCTCCTGACTAAGATATGGCATAGAAGAGATTGTCACTTAGTGGGAGAAAGAAACATGTTAACTAAATGTATTGAATTATTTTCTTTTTTTACTATCAAAATTATTTTCCTGGTGACGGTGTATTGGTCCTTAGAAGGAGGAGTAAGTACCTTTCCAGGAAAGATTAGATTTCTACAGAGTGATTGAGCTTACTGCTTAATCAAATGATAAATCCATTTCAGCACTTCTTTCTCATCTTGTCTTCACATTCCTGCATGCACACGCACACACATACAGATTCCCAGGTGCCATGTTGGCAGCTAAAGTAGTGGGAGAACTTGCTGTGTTGTAGGAGAGGTGGGCAGGACAATCTTCCTTTGCAAAAACTCATGGCTGTTGAGGTTCACTCGCCTGTCTTTATGATCAAATATATTTCAGAATACTAATAGAAAGAAAGGACTAGAGTATATATAAGCCTATAAGCACGCAAACTAACTGCAGGTAATGGCATAAAAATGTTGCTATTTGAGCTTGTAATGGCTGTGTTATTACCACCTGATAGGTATTTATGTATATATCATGAAATGTTGATGTATTTATACATAGATCACAGAAAGCACTACTCGGTCCAGTGTCTTTGAAGGCAATCTTAATACAGAGGAAAACATACACTCAACAAGTACAGAAAATTACTTTAGGTTTTCTGTACTATGTATTTTGCTTTTTGTAGTTTTATTTTTGCCTTTTTGGGTCAAAGCTGAAGCATTGCTCAGAGTCACATTTTCTTGCTCATTTTTATCAGTGACTAAGGACTCAATTATGCTTTGCTGTCAAGTTGACATCCTTTTAAAACAGTGGGAATAAACAAATGCATTCTAATGGAACAATTTTTCACTATTATCTTTTCACCTAAATGTATTTGCAGCATGATCCAAAAAGCCTCCGAGGCAAAATGTTTTCTAAATGCTCTAAGATACTCAAATATAATGCTGTGTTTAATGTGAAAGTGGCAAATGGACAGGGGTTGAGAAGAATGGAAGTTTTGGCAGGTGAAAATGCTTATAAATGTGTTTATTAGCAAGAAAAGTTAAGGGTTTATAATTCAGAGAGTACTATGTGAATTGAGAAGTTGCTAAGAAGCATAAAGCTTGATGTGGAAAAAGAAAGATGTTCTTGGAAGCTAAGATCAAGCATAATGTTTAATAGCCAGAAATTTATATCACCTAGGGTAGGCACTTATCTGAGGTAACTAAGTTAAAAATAGAGTGACCTGATACTGTTTCTATGATCTCTGCAGAAATATAGGCCTCTCCAGCGGGAAATCACATCTTGTGCAGGTTCAGTCATGTTCTAGAGTGGACAGTCTCTCATCAGCAAAGGAGAGGGAGCAGAGAACCACTAGAGGCCATTTAATGCATGGACAGTCCTTTAACTTGTCCAAGGTAAAACTGCCCGATAATGTGGACATCCCACAAATTCAACAAAACTTCCTTTACATACAAAGATGGCAATTGCCTAAGGTGTTTTCCATTTGTCACAGAAGTCCTAAATTCTTTCCTTTCCTTTTTGCACAACTGTAGAAAACACATCTGTGCATTTTACTTGTGAAGTTTTTTTTTTAAATGGACTTCTACTTCATGTTTTTAAATGGCTCTGTAGGTTGATATTTATTTATTATGCTTAGGATATCATTAGAGAAGTCAAGAATAGCATTTGCACACTTCTTAAGAGCCCAGAAGGTTAGTTTTTGCCTCACATATAGATCTATAGTAGTTATTAAAAAAATATGATTAAACTCAAAATTAGAGAGGTTTTTTTTTTATAAACCCTATTCATCTAAGTATTCAATACCTCAGTGATCAGAAATTAACTTTGCAGATGATGGATAAAGATTAAATAAGATAGAATCAACCTTAATTTCTTTATATGTAAAATGTGGTGCTTCATAATTAACTTAGAAAGTGGGACTGCTGTTGAAATGAAATGGAAAATGTCCTCTTTAATCTGTTGCTCCAGGTGTATGTAGGTTATTCATTACTGGAATAAGGAGACCTTGTAAATTAAATAGGTGACATGACAAAAGAGGAGAGGAAGTCTGTAGTTTATAAAGTTCAGCTGCTATTCATACTTATGACAGAACTGCAATTTGATTTTCTTAGCAATCATTATGGAAAAGAATTTCTAAACTGGAGACATTAAAACATATGTACAAATGTACTAAGCAAAAAGCTTACAACAGTTGGTTAGTACCTTTGGAGATGAGAAATGCTTGATTATAGAATCTTTTTCAGCATTAATATTATTGACTTAATCTTTTCTAAAGATAGGAATCTATATGCTAGGACACAACTAATTTTGTTCTGATTGCTGTCAAAAATATTTCCTGATTTTTTGGCATGAGGTAAAGGGGAGGATTTTCAAGCTATCACCTCAATTGAAATGGTGGTCAGAGAGCAATAACAGCAGGAAAAAGTGAAAATCTCACTTCCCCATCTCTTTACTGTGAATGAAGTGGGTCAGAAATAGACTTTGGCATGTATCAGCCATAAAGCAGCCAAGAACTGCCCTTGTAGATACTCAAATGGTAGTGTTTGCTGCTGATAGGATCTGAAAACAGGTGTAATTTGAACTATTTGTAAGAGCATTTTTTTCTAAATGTAAGATTCTTTAAAGCAAATATCCACACCAAAAAAAAAAAAAAAAGTGCAGATAAATGTGTTATTTGAATATCAGTAAATTTTTGCCGTGGTATTTTGTCTTTTCCAAATACTTATGCTCCATTTAGCCAGGTATATTTGCCTTTGAATATTATTCACTTTGAAGAGAGTGGTTGTTTTTCACCTTGGGACCATCATTTCCTTTTGGTGTTTCTTTTGCTTGTTTGTTTGCTTTGGTTTTGGGTTGTGATTTTGTTTGTTTGTTTGTTTGTTTGTTTTTATAACTTTATAAGAGTTGATAGATTGCTGGGCTTTCCTTTTTTACAGAAGATGAAATGAATCTGGCAAAGGAGTTACTGCCTCGATAAATATGAACAGCCATTTTTGGGATGTGCTTGGAAATTTTAATGCGTCTCATCTCAAAGCATGTGGTTCAGCTAATGAGAGAATTGACTTCAGAGTGTTCCATAAATTGTATTCTGGCTTAGTCAGAAAGGTGTAAACTGATTTACTGTGGGAGAAATTTCTTTTGCCTCAGGAAGCTGTGGAGATGGTAGACTGTGGAATTTTCGCCCCCATTTCATGGTGTTCGAAAGGGAGCTGTAGTTGAAGGTAACAGCCTACGCTGGCTTGGCCATACTGTGAGAGGGAAGAATCTGTTTGATCATGTAGTCTCTTCTCTGCACCTTATCAGTCACCCTACTTCATAACGTGGTGGACTAAAGAGTACTTAAAAAATTTTTCATTGGTCTGATAATATGGTATATGTCCAATAATAGAGTTTGAATCATTTATTCAAGGGACTAAAACTTTACATTGCACCAAAACTTACTTTCTGAACTAGAGATTAATTACACAAATTGAAAGATTTCTTACCTCTTTGTTTCTCTAGCAGAGGAAAAAAATGCATTCCTGTTTCTGTTATACAGGTTTTATACACTTTATGCTAGTTTTAGTGTATATTTTTCATCAAAGGAAAAAAAAATCTCAGCAAACTTACTCAGCTAAGAAACTAAGACTTGTAGTTGAAAGCTAACCTTAACTGGCTACTTTATTTTTGTAGAGATTTATTCAGCATTGCATTTCTCCAAACCTGGAGGCCCTTGGATTAGCCCAGCTAGTCTGGTTCATTAAGCCAAAGTGTGTTACTTTCTCTAACAGAATTTCAGATGATCCTTACTTTTGGTTAGCCAAGACACCTTATGTTTGGAGTGTGTTTGTCACTTCATAGGCTTCTTCAATAAGCAACGAGAAGAGTTAAGCATCTCCAGAAAGCAGTTCTCATCTCCAGTCACATCGATTAACTTTAGGATGTTGCTCTCTTCTTTACCAACTATAGAGAAGAAAATAACTCTTCTTTACATTCTTTGTCTATATGCATGGCATTAGATGGGGAAAAAATCCAGTCTGTCGATATTAATGTGCAATACAGTATTTTGTAGCTGTTAAATTAGAGATTGTTAGGATTTTGTCATAGGTACTTACATTTAGCTGCTCCATCTTAATTAAAAGACTTAAATACAATTGTTAATGACATTTTATTCAGCATTTATTGGTTAGTCATTGTGGAAATTATTCTGAAAGGAGAACAGACCAAGGTAATGATTTTCAGTAGAAATCGGATGCTTAAAGGCAACAAATGTACAGTTTTAATGCAGTTTAGTGTTCTGGTGTATTAATAGAGTTGACTGAATAATAAAAATAGATTGCTGAGTATGTTTCAGTGAAAGTAGACCAATTTTCCTTTATGTAAATTAGTATCTCTGAAAATGCTCAGTTCTGTAAATTGTAAATGAGTTAATCACAGTATTTATGTGAGGAACCTGCTGTTAGTTGGTCAGCAGCTAAAGAATTTTGCTTTTACCTAAGAGATCTAAATACATGGCTAACTAGTCAGGCATACAATTATCTAATTAAAATACACAGTCTGTAAATAAGTCAATTGTAAACATAATTTCCTAAATTCTGGTTGCAAATACTACTGGGTAATGAGGACATCAACACAAATAGACAATTATCAGCATTACAAAAACCTCCTGAAACCTGTACAATTTGCAATGGTATTTCATCAGATATCCTGATTAGGGTTATGACATAGAGTTTGTATGTGGTTCTAGCCATGAAAGCTGTTTAGTAATATATTTTCTGTTTTTATCAGTCTGTAACTCACATTCTCCCTGTTGCTCCTCCACATACTACTAGATGACTCACACAGTAATTAAGTTGCTTTATTTTTTTAATTTTTATTTTTTACGGAAGAACCTGATAAACAAATGTAGATGGCTTATTGACTGGAAGCTCAGCTACTTACAATCAGCAGTACAGATATATAAATCACGTGGAGCAGTGCTGCAGGTAAGTCATGAAATAGATCAAGCTCAAGACATGAGTTTATGCAGTAGTACTGCAGTATCTCACTTGCTGAGCAGATTGGACGTACTTAGATTTTAGTCATCTTTTTACTGCTGGCTTTTGCTGTGTTCGTGGTTAACACTGCAATTAGCACAGAGGTCTTTGTAGCACTTACATTAAAAGCATAACATTAGCATGAATGTTAAGTGTCCTGGGAATATAGTTCGTGTCTGTAAAACTTAAGAATTTATATTGCTGGAAAGGTTTTTAAAACCCAACTTTGAAGAGTTATGTAAAAAGTTGTGTAAGTACATAAAAGGATACATAACTTTGGTTGGCAGAAAAAGTCATACCCAATAGGAACTGGAAACATGATGAAGGTTCAAATATTTTATCTATTGAAGTCTTTTTTTGATACCTAGTATCCCATAATCAGTCACAGCATGTGCTTAGAAATTTTTCTCAAGCAAATGGGATCTGTGAATCCTGTGTTCTTTTACTATAGCATATCACTGCTTGAGACAGTTTTCTCCCATGAATATATGTGTATGAGCACTTGAAGATTGTGCCTTTTGCTGGATATGCTGGACACCAGTGTTCTTCCTGGGCTGCTCAGGGTACCTATGGTATTTCACCCTCTGGCAGAGTGAAGTGCCTGAAACCACCACATCATCCTCTCTTCTACTGTTCCTGTATCTCATTTTGGCTTGGGCGTTTGGCACTGGCATGCCACTCTCTGAGAAAACAATGTTCTTCATACAGATGGGATGGACTTGGCAGTGCAATATACTCTCACCACCTCAACCCACAGTTGACTGGCAGCTGTGTCCTGGAAAACTGGCATATTACCTTGCAAGGGGCTTATTGCCATCCACAGACAATCAGGCACCTCGGCAGCAAAATGATCACAAATGAATATCAGCTGTTAACGTTCAAGGACTGATTCCAAGTCATTTGGGTTGGCTAGAAGCATGAAGTCTTTATTCTCTTTACTGCTAAATGCAGAAGTCTCTATTGCACACTGCCTGCTGTCTTTCACATAAATAAGTCTAAATTGAAGAGTAATTCTCCATACAATATTTACAGCACAGATATCTGTGCTCCTTCATGAATAGACGGAGATAGGCAGTTTTCAGGAATATTTTGAATTGAAAAATCAGAAAATATACTGAACATTTTTGGCTTTGATGTCTTGTCTTACCCATGCTCTGAGAAGCAGCCTGTGGTCAGTAGTAAACTAGACTGTTATCAAAGTTAATAAATGAATGTTTCATACAACTGTCTTTTCAGAACAAAAGGCAGGACAGAAATGAATGATCTGAGTCTTGCCCATAGTCATGAGTGCAGACCATACCTTTTTTAACCAGGAAATCAGATAGTGCAATGAAATAATGCACTGAAAAGTATATATTAGGCAAAATTAGCTACCATTTAAAAATGTGATTTTGATCTGAAAAATGTGTCAGGAGACAATTTGAATTAATTTTTTTTTCATAGATTTATTTATATTTAGTTCATTTTAACAGATTTCTTAAAATAAAGTGGAAGGAGCTTTGAATTAGCAAACCTGAATGTTAAAATAAACTCTTAAAATTTTGCTTATTTTTGAAGATTTTTTGAAGATTTTTTGAAAATTTACTTTTTGAAGATTGACTGAGCCAGGGTCCCTACATAGTTCTGTCTTGTCTCCAGCTGAATGGGACATTTGTAAAAAAGATTGGGATGCTGCACTGAACAGTTATGGAAACCTAAAAGCAAGAATAAAATTGAATTCTTTCTCTTATATTTCTGTGCAGTTTGTAGGGCTAAGAAGAGTGAAAAAGACTGGTCTTCGATTTTTCTTACCAGACACTGAATGCATATAGCTGGCTGGAATGCTAATACCATGATGACATTTTTGCATACTGTATTTTCAGACTAGAAATGAATTCTGATTTATCACACAGTTTTTAGGGCAATTTTATTTGACCTTTTCTAAATACTACCTCCATTTATCTCTGGGCAGCTGACAAAGTCTCTTTTCCAAGTGACATGGTATTTGTTAGAAAATATGAAAGTCAAGGTTGGTTTTAAATTATTGGCTTCACATAGTTTTATTATTAAAAAGGCTAATGAAGTGCCCCCCCCACTCCAATTGTTCAATATTGCTGGAACATTTTAATTGTGGGTTTTTTTCATTGTCTTACTTTTCCCAGGTACTTTTAGCCAGTCAGCCCAAGGTACATGGCTAAATAAAAGGGATGGGGGAGTGAATCCTGCCTTCAAAGTGGCACAAATTAACTCACATTAACATGCCCCTGGTCACCATGTGGAGTGAACGGTGTCTTACACATTTATGCACAAACTAAATTTCTTTTATTCTAACAGGGATGAGAAGCTTGGATCCTGGGGGGAAAAAAAAAGGGCAGGGGGAGGGGGAATGGTATGTGCCAGTTTTCAGCACCTCTACATCCTTTCACAGCAAAATGTTATCATGATCATCATGTTGAATTTCAGCTGAGCTTTGTGCTATAACTGCCAGCAGTGCAGTGATACACAATAAGCTGGCTGCCAGCTGGGCTGAGAAAACGCACAGCAGGGTGGGCAAGTACACGAGAACCCCATGTGGAAGGACACATCCGAAATATGGCTCTCATCCAGCCACTCTGAGGATCTCTGGAGTGCAGTCTCTCCAGCTGCAGGTTTCTCACAAACACAGTGTAAACAGTATGAAATCTTTGGGCATTCCAGTAAGCAACAAATTTTACAAAGGGGAAAGAATATGCTGTCAGCACTTGGCTCACAGCACATTGTAAGGTTATGAGAAATCAGACTCTAAAACCTTAGGACTGTAATTTTTTGAAAATAACTGAAATCTCAGTAGGTAGAGGTGTTCAAGTTTATGCCCCTTTCTTTTATAAAGTCAGCCCACATTACTAAGCTCACAAGGTGAACTCACTGTGAGAATTAGCACTCACTGTTTGCCAAGTTTTCTAGGCCTTTATTTCAGGCAGTGGAGGTGGTGCTAATTGCAGGGAGTGGGACTGTGCACCCAAGGAGATATGGGAGTGATATTGTGTGAAGGTACCTATTCCACATTCTAATGGGAAGGTTAAACATTCTCTGCTCCCATCATGATAAATCCGTGTCTGTCTGGACCACTGACCCGTTCCTCCAGGAGAGACATCATGCCTATGAATAATTCTGGCAACATTTTAAAGCAAATTAGAGTATGGCTTTATGGCATTTTTCACACTATCCTCACACAGAAAGGATTATAGATGTCAATTATTTTGTCTTTTAAAGAGAGAGATGAGATTCTCTGTGCATTTCTTGATCCACTGCATAGATGGAAATGCTGTTATGATGAGTTTACAAGACCTCTAAGGCTGATTAATTGCACATAAAATAGTAGTATGAGAGCATCCTGTTAAGAACAAAGAAATTATAAAATGATCCAGATGCAGCTGCATCCCAGCATTACTTCATATGCTGTCTGTTAAACATCTTGCAAATGTTGTTGACTCCTCTTGAATGCAGTTCTTGTTAACCGTACACTAATCCTATTTGTATTCAGTGGCTATGTAAATTTCTTTCTGTAGGGTTGGGTTTTTTTTATTTCCCTGGAAAATTGCAGTTGTATACAAGAGATCCTGATGATGTTATTCATATGAGGAACCAATATATTACACACAAAGAGGCATGACAATCAATGCAAAACAGTATTACGAATCTCAGGTGGACGTCTGAGACAATCTTATAGCTTAAAAGAAACAGAATAATCTCTTAATAAACTTTTTCTCTGAGTATAACATTCAAAGCATATTTTATTGCTCTACCCAATGAGCATTGTATGTTTTCTTGTACTTGCTGTTCTGTTACTGGTTGTAACATGTGTCAGTACGTTGACTTTGTACATTAGTTCTGACCTGGCAAAAGACCTAAAAACCTACTCATCTTTAAATCTGAGGTACTAATTCAAAACTAAGAGCATCACTAAAATATTCTTCTAAATCAGGGCCAGAGTCTCCACAAATAAAATGCAATATGAATATTGAATTTGCAGAAATAGATTTTTCCTTTTTAAAGTGAATAAGATTTATTACTTTCACAAAGTGTTTTTGGAGTGTTTCACATAGAAAGAATAAGTATTTTTTCTAGAACCAGTGATTCATGGCTTCAAGCATGCCAGTGCAAGATGGCATTGTTATCAGAAGTAATGTTAAATAATAAGTACTCAGAGAGTGCTGTCATGCTCATTGTTATGACAGATTAGTAAGGATTAGAGAAAAAATGGTTTTATTTTTTTGTTATATAAATAAAAAGAAAAAAGATTGCAAAGTCTAAGTCCTTCCTATTTTAAACTAAAACATTTCTTTTTGAGGCTAGTGTGCTCAAGAACTGGGACTACTAGAATATTTGTATAAAATGATTGAAAATATACATGATTGAATTATGTAACCTGATGTTTTGTTAAAAATGAGATTTTCTAGTGTTTGAGAGAAGCCTGCATCTCTCTAATGCAAGGTTTTGCTCTTTCATTGTGTCATGGTTTAGGAATGGTGTTCTCCAATTTAGTGCTCCCACTAAAACCATGGTGGCTGCTTTCTCCCTCTCCTTGTCCCCACTTCCCACTGTGGGTGCCTGGAGAAGAGAATTGGAGGCACAAAAGGTAAAAATTACGGGTTGAGATAAGAATAATCTACTGGAAACAACAATGAGGTAAGAAAATGAGTAGTAACAGCAACAATACTAGTAACAAAAGTGTACAAAAGAGAAAGTGATTCCCATGCAAAATGCTCACCTCAGAGCCTGACCTGACCTGACTGCAGCCACACTACCCTGACTGGAAGAGACCCCTTCTCCTGGGAATAGGCTCTCTTCACCCCACCCCTATCAATGATGTGAGGTGGAATAGAATAACCTCTGTGTCCTTGCCATGCCCCCTCCTGCCTACTTCAAAAAATTAGCTCTGTCCTGGCTGGAACCAGGATACATTGCAAACACAAAATTAAGATTGACTTTTGGATATTACACAGATGCCATTAAGGCTAAGAATGTTAAAACAGGTAGAGACTAGGGTGGTTTGGTTTGAGACACCAATGAAGTGGGTTTCCTTGAATACTGAAACTACTCAGTAGTTTCTAAAAATTAGGACTCTGAAGTGCTCATTCTCTGGGCATCTGGATCTTCTAATTGCACTAAATTACTATCTGGAGACAGGTGATTTTTTTCTCTAGAATATGCAAACCTTACTTTAGGAAATTCCAAACTATCCAGAGTACAGCCATGCCTATACTTCCAATCTATGTTTGTTTCACTAGGGCTTGCAAGCTGACCTGGTACTTTGCAAAGTTCTTATCCTCCTTATTTCAAACTTATTTGCCAATTTACACCTAACAGTCTCAGAGCATTCTTCTCCCAGAACAGTTAGGTTACATGAACACCAGGTTGGGGTGTTTTGAGAACCAGCAGCTTGGTGATTAGAGGGGAAGGATCTTAGAATAAAGCTAGTTTTGACTGATATGTCCTCTCTGACTTCTTTGTTTTGTTTCTCTTACATCAAGCCAAGCTAAAAACATAGAATTCTTATTGATTAATTATGAATTGTTCTATCTACAAAAATCAGTCTGCTGGCCTTAAAAGAACAGAGTTGGATCTCTGTGCAGAGAAACCTTATGACAGCATGGGTATAGTGAAAGAAACCCAGCTTTTTAAATGATTGTCTGTAAAATACAGAGAAAAATTGAGAAGGAGCATAGGGCACTCCCTTCCCATGTGGGAAGTGCATAAATTAGTATTTTATTTCTGAAGAATAGCAGTTAGCAACTTCCTGACTCAGAAAGGTTACTCTAGATGAAAAAGGATTGAGTATTGACAAATAAACATTAATTGATCATAAAATGAAAGGATAAAGTTGCTTAGATATGACTTGGTGTTACTGGGTTGTATTTAGTCCAGTCTGAAAAAGATTTGAGCACATCCTAGTTTGATTTGAAAAAGTGTTCCCAGTATCCATGTGTCTACAATCCAAGAAAGATACTGAGTGATGAAGACTCAGAAGAATGTCATAATAATATTAAGAAGTAATTAAAATAGGTCCCATAGGAAGAGAATGAAGGAGTGAAATCTACTTCTTTCAGAAAAAAGAACTGCATAAAAGGTGGTTTAATCATGGATTTTACACACACAAGTGTGGAACAGCATTTGATGATGGAAGAGGCTTTCTCCTAATTGACTAAGATACATAAAGATCCTCTGGCTGGAAGCTGAAACTACGCAAATTCGGGCTCTATTCACTACACACATTTTTAATTGCGAGGGTAATTATCCATAGAAACAGCTATTCAAAGGCTATGATGGCCTCCCTAGCACTTGTAGTTTTGAATATTAAATTGGACATTTTTTGAAATAGCTTTTTCAAAAAGCTCTGCTGTGTTTTTAACCTAGTTATTTTTTGGCTGTGTTTTGCTAGTCTTGAAATCAGATGGCTGCAATGGCCCCTTCTGGGTTTAAAATTCTACCAATATAAAGGGAAAGTACTGAACTTTAATAAGTGAAAACTTAGTCTGATCAAACTAATTTGCTAAATAGTATGGCCCCACTTAGAGCACCTAGATAAGACAGCACAGAATGGGTTCAGTGAGGGACATCTGTCGTGAAGTAATTTTTGTAGCATTTTGATCCTATGCTCAAGATAACTGAAAGACCCTCACAGAATAATAATAAACTACTACTATGTAATACAGTAGAAGGTATGTAAGCTGTATAGACTGCCTGATATTATTATTAATCATAGAAGCATATAATGTCTTGGGTTGAGAGGGACCTTAAAGGTGATGTACTTCCAACACCCCTCCCGTAGTCAAGGACACCTTCTACTAATACCTAGGTGCTCAAAGCCCCATCCAGCCTGGCCTTGAACACTTCCAGGCATGGGGCATCCAGAGCTTCTCTGGGCAACCTGTTCCTCATAACCCTCACAATAAAGAATTTCTTCCTTATATCTAATATAGCCCTACTTCCATTCAGTTTAAAGCCATTCCCCCTTGTCTTATCACTACTTGCCTGGATGTAAAGTGCCTCTAAATAGTTCTTGTAAGCCCCCTCTAGGTACTGGAGGGCTGCCCTAAGATCTTCCCACAGCCTTCTCCTGTCTGAACAATCCCAACTCTCTCAACTCTATTAATACTGATAATCTGTAGTTTTATAACATATGTAAGACCTCTGTCTTAGACTACAGACTGTATGTTCTGGGTACTATACAAATGCAGATTTTTGTTTCACAAACTCTGTATGAAGGTACAAATATCCATCTTGCTTTGTCTGCGTACCTATACCAGGACAAACCTCTTCAACCAAAGCCTATGCCTCATGTTGTTTCTAATTCAGGGATATTGTATTCCATCCAGGCTAAGTGGGTTTTAACAGCTGTGCCCATGGCCCATGAAATAAAAAAATCCCTTCCTATTGCTTTTAATTTCATAATGTAAAATAGTTCTTTAGATCATGGAGGACATAATCTCCAAGACCTCATCTCCAGGGTAAGACTGTGATAAGATGTAGGGCCTTCCTGTTTACTGAACAGGAGCTGTGGAGCTGTACCGCAGAGTATAACCTGGATGTATGCAGCCTGCTGGGAGTTTCAAAGCATACACAATTTTGGAAAGTGTACTGTATTCTTAAAGAAAGCATTAGAACAATAAAAACTTTTTGATTTTGGTATAACCTTTGCTCGAATGAAAAGAAAGAACAAAAACTCCTCTTTCAGTACAGTTAAACATTTCCAACAGTTTAGCCAAGTAGGAAATGTCTTTATTCAAATTCCTCCCCCCTTCAAGGGGGCTGGTTAAAAACTTTTTTTTTTGTTGGAAAAATCATGTTGGTACTTGAGAAACCCCTGTTCTATCTGAAGTATACATATTTCTTGTTCAGTGGGTCAGTTCTTGCCATGTTAGGTGCACAAGCTGTGTGCTGGGGTTAAAAGGGTAGAATGATTATGGAATCAACTGATCTAGAAAGATGTCTCCATGGAAGGCAGATTAGCTTAAAAGGTATTTTGAATATGCATTTAGCATCGGTGACTAGTCAAACACAGATATTTGAATCAGAGGAACAATTTTTTATTTATGAATGTCAGATTACAAAAATAATTTGAATTTATGACACTAAGGTTTAAACAAACATCAACCTAAATGTATGCCTAAAAGTCCTTATGAGCATTTAAATAAATGACGCCATCCTTGATACTTCAGAAAACCAGGTCACTTATTTTTGCACCAGTAATGATACAGGAGATTTGAAGAAGGCATTTGTTATTAAAGAGCTTGCATAGAGTACTAAAATGACTTATGTAAATGGCATTTGCAAATACATAGAACCACAGAATGGTTTCAGTTGGAAGGGACATTAAAGATCATCTAGTTTATTAAAAGTAAATGTAATCCATACTGGAATGTGTGATGCTGTATCAAGTTGAACATCTTGTTGCATTTGCCTCTGAGTAGGAAGCATATAAAACTTTGTCTCTCTGCTTATCCTTTTTAGCACAAAAGGTGCATAATAAAAAATTTGCAATGTTTGTATTGTTTGCTGAGAAACAGCAGGGATTTTTTTTTAAGTTGAGAGCAAGACAGAGACAGGGCTCTGTCAGAGACTGTAGACACTAAATTATCATATATTTGGAAATACTCAATAATCACTTGTGTGCAGACTTCTCTAAAGCTTTTGTGAATGCTCTAGGTGCAACATCAAACTTAATTTTATGTTCTCTGCTCATTATAAAAGAGAATAAAAGGTTGAAATTATTGAAAAATATGCAGTTGGCTTCAAAACAGTTACTCTTCAATGCATTTAAAAGAAGTATTTGAAATGTCATTAAATATTATCAAAGTAAAAGACCAGTTGTTCTTTATAGGGTGTTTCTTAAGTAATCTACACAGAAACAAGGTAGGAAGAAAGGCAAATAGGTAACTATCTTAAAGTACTCAGATAATGTAATTTCAGAAACATTTATGATTGTTACATATTTGTTTATTTTCTTCTGCATTTGTAAGTTTGAAAAAGAGTGCTAATGAAATAAATGTTAATGCAGGGAAGAGACAGACAGTGGCTGATTTGAAGTAAATCCCTCCAAACATATTAATAAAGCTTAAAATTTTGGCCTGTACTATTCTCAGAGCTTGTGGGGGCTTATTTTCAACACCAGCACCTTAAAAAGCAGAACTGCATGTGTTGTCATCTTGTCCACCATAGGACATGGAAACAGTATTAGGTAACCTTTAATACTGCAGGATGTGGTTGCAGTGGTCTTTAATGAGGTTCAGGCTGAACTTTCCTATATAACCTTGGGACCCTTCACTCTCAAGCTGTCTCTGGACAGGAGCACTAATTTTGTTTCATTATCCTAATATGTTGCTCTGTTTACATCCTGCTTTTCAGCAAAGGTTCAGCTGTGGCAGCTGGCAGCAGATTCTCTGGGTTGTGGCACGCATTAGTAACTGTCACTTTTCAGCTCAGACCTGCATAGTTTTCTGTTTCCAGATGGCTCTGTTAAAGCATTTGGGTTTGTGGCTGGTTAGTTCTCAGGAGCAGTGTGGGAACAAAACCTTTGCACGATGAGGCTGAGGTATCAGCCTGGGTGCTGTAGAAGTAGCTCCTATCCAGGACAGGAGCCTGATGACACTCTTCCACTCTTCTGCTCTGTGCCTGAGAGACCTTTTTCTTTACACAAGAGTCCCAGATTAAAGAGGCAGTTAGCAGTTGTCTCCCATGAACAGAAATGCTCCTGGAGCCATGTCCTCTGCTCTGTTTGGAAAAGACTGATGAGAGCTGAGGTCAGATGACAGCTGAGACTTTGCATCCACTCTATGTATCAGAACTTGACTGGGTGGCACGTTTGCCTTGTTGTCTCCAGGCATTTCAAAACAGATGCTTAAGTTCCTAGCAATCAAATGGTATGCACGCAACAAATTAGGATCTAAACCCAAGCTATGCCCACTGTAAATATATTATACTGTGGTAAATATCATAAAATTATACATATATATAAATAGTTATCTAAATTATAACACTGCAACGGTGAGATAGCCTTTAGTTATCAACCAGGGCATTTCTCACTTCTAACATAATTATTTTTCTTGTAACCACCACCTCCTTCCTCTTTTGCATGTTTGTATCCTCTCATGTGAATTTTCTTAGACATTGAATCCTCTGAGAATATCCTTTTCCTTACCCATTTCATTAGCTGTACCCCCAGCCTCTGTTATTTTCTCTGCCCCTGTATTGTCTCTTGCCCTTGACTGCAAACACTCTGTTTGCAACTGGAGAGTAGTTTGGAAAGTATCTTTCACACTGTGAATAAGCTGTATTAAAAGCATTATTTTTCCAATATAATGTCCCTTGACACAGAATTAATTTATGTTCCTGGAGTGCTTTCTTGCCCTTTCCTCTGTTTCCTTTCTGCTATGATACCACCCCTCTTTAATTAAGACTTTATGCCCTCTCTCCTGTTTGTTTCTTTCCATCTGGTAATTGGACATTAATACATTTATCCAATTAAATATCAGAGTGGCCTTTATGACAAGTGGGGCATCCTAAAGTCAGTAAAAAATTCTCTGATGTCTGTTCTTCCGGTTTCTATACTATCGACATCCTCTTGAAGTCAATGTTTCCCTAATCACTTTCCAAACTATGGATATTACTATTTTTCTGTTGTCTACACATATTTTCACTTAGAGAAATTTGACTCTTTTAATTCCTTTCTTGTGGGCTTCTCAAGCATTAACCTCACTCTCAAGTGCTGGATTCTGCTCTTAGTTTCAAACACCAGAAACCAGTTCAGAGTTCACATCAGTATCACTATTCTGTGCTCCAGATGCACTCTCCTCATGCTCTATAGGTTGTCAAGGTTGGTAAAGAAATCAGAAGGAATTGCTATTATCCATAGATAAACTGTGGACTTCACTCCTCTGGATTTCATCTGGTCAATTGGCAATAAATAGACCCACTTTCCAGAAACTAATCCTACTGACCTCACTGATCATTTTGTACAAGTGTTTAGAGAGGGACTATTCTTCGTAGTTATCCCGTGTTGAAAACCACTGTGCTATTTACAGGTTCCTGTCTGGTGCTTTTTTTAAGGTTAACAGAATTGAAGCTGTTTCATTTCAGTCAGAAGAATACTGAAGATAATATTACTTAACTTCAAGATAAAACTATTTTTACAGTATCAGTGTGAAACACTTTTGGTCTCACTTTATCATTTTTTGCCATTCTGCACAAGGAGAAAGGGCAGCTAATGTAGTATTGCTATCCTGTTATTCCTTCCTCCTACAAAACATCTATTTCTGCTGGAGGTGGCAGTTAACATTGTTTGTCCCACTTTACCTCTATTAAAGTAGCGGGAGGAAATCATGTGTCCTGGGGAAGCTGCTCTGTGTATAGCCTCTTTCTCTATTAAGCGAGTGGGTTGCACTTGAAGTTATAACATGCTTGCTTTCTTCCACTTTAAGGTCAGTGGGACTGCCTGATTGATAAATAATGTCTTTGTCCACTACTTTCATGCAGTTCAAAATCCAACTCATCAGAAAGGATGAAAATCAGGAGCAAATTGAGTCTGCTTGTCTTTCTTTTTTTTTCATGAAGAACAGTAAATTATTATAGTAAAATTATATGACTATTTGTTATATTATTAATGCTACTTGCAAAACAGATTGCCTCAACAGGAATGGCAGAATGTGATACTTTATTTGCAGAATGGGAAATACATCATGGTCATTACAATTCTGTTAAAACAAACCTTCTAGTAAAAAAAGATACACAAGGAAATTATGAAAGGAACTTACGCAAATAATCAGAGAGATGGAGCACCTCTCCTAAGATGAAAGACTGAGAGAGAGTTGTGTTCTTTCAGCCTGGAAATGACAAGGCTCTGAGGAGAATTTATTGAGGCTTTTTGGTATTTAAAGGGAGCTTCTAAAAAAGATTGGGTGAAACTTTTTAGTAGGGGCTGTAGAGATAGGACAAGGCATGATGGTTTAAAACTAAAGGAGGGTAGGTTCAGAGTAGACACAATGAAGGAATTTTTTATTATGTGGGTGGTGAAATGCTGGAGCAGGTTGCCCAGAGAGGTGGTAGATGCCTCATCCCTGGAAACATTTTAAGTTCAGGCTGGATGAGGCTCTGAGCAGCCTAGTTTGCTTGAAGATGCCTCTACTCGTTGCAGGGAAGTTGAGCTAGATGACATCTTCCACTAGACTAGGTTGCTCAAAACCCCATCCAACTTGGCCTTGAACACTTTCATCCACAACTTCTCTGGGCAACCTATTCCAGTACCTCACCACCCTCACAGCAAAGAAGTTCTTCCTAAAATCCAATCTAAGTCTGCCCTCTTTTAATTTAAAATCATTACTCCTTGTCCTATCACTATACCCCCTCATAAAGAGCCCCTCCCCATCTTTCCTGTAGCCCCCCCTTTAGGTACTAGAAGGCTGCTTTAAGGTCTTCCTGGAGCTTTCTCTTCTCCAGGCTGAACAACCCCAACTCTGTCAGCCTGTCTTTGTAGGAGAGGTGCTCCAGACCTCTGATCATCTTCATGGACCTACTCTGGACTCACTGCAACAAGTCTTTCTTAGGCTGACAACCCCAGAGCTGGATGCAGTACTCCAGATGGAGTCTCACAAAAGCAGAGTGAGATTATATCCTCCCTCGACCTGCTGGTCACTATTCTTTTGATGCGCCATGGGGCTGATTGTCTTTCTGGGCTGTGAGCACACATTGCTGGGTCATACTCAGTTTTTTATCCACCAACATCCCCAGGTCCTTCTCTGATGAGCTGCTCTCAATCTACTCATCACCCAGCCTGTATCCACGTTTGGGATTGCCCCAGCCCAGCTCCTTACATTTGGTCTTGTTGAACTTCATGAGTGAAGTTCACCTTCACTCTTGAAATTCACCTGTCCATGTGTCCCCCTATCAATGCTGAGTCCAAGTGTCAAGGCTGCCAAGAACTTTCTGAATGGCATTCCTTCCCCCTGGAGTATGAACCACACCACACAGCTTGGTGTCATCTGCAAACCTTGCTGAGGGTGTCCTCAGTCCCACTGTCCATATCACTGATCATGTTCAACAGCGCTGTTCCCAGTACTGACCCCTGAGACACACCACTCCTCACTGGTCTCCACCTAGGCATCCAGTCATTGACCACAATTCTGACTGTGACCATCCAGACACTTCCTTATCCACCAAGAGGTCCATCCATCAAATCCTTGTCTCTCTACTTTAGAGAAAAGGATGTTGTGCAGAGCAATGTCAAATGCTTTACATGAGTCCAGGTAGACAGCATCAGTCACTCTTCCATTATCCACCAGTGCTGTAACACTGTCATTGAAATTTGTTGAACACCATTTGCCCTTAGTGAAGCCATGCTGGCTGTCACCAACCTGTCGCCTCTCTGTTTTCCTTGTGCCTTACCATAGTTTCCAGACGGTTCTGCTCCTTGAACTTGCCAGGCACAGAGTTGAAACTGATTGGCCTGTACTTTTTCCTTTAAAAAAGTAGGGCTATATTTCCCCCTTTCCAGCCAGGGGAACTTCACCAGCATGCCCTGACTTCTCAAATATGATGGCTAGTGGCTTAGCAACTTCATTACAAGTTCCCTCAGGATCCTTGGATGCATCTCATCAGGACCCATTGACTTACATACTTTTAGGTTCCTTAGATGGTCTAGAGCTCGATCTTCTCCTGTGGTGGGCAGTAATTAATTCTTCCAGTCCCAGCCTTTCAGTTCTCTGAATTGGGTGACATGGTGAGGGCATGTGCCAGTGAAGAGTAAAGGGAAAATAATTTTTGAGTCTGCAAGGTTTATGTCCACAATGGACAATAAACAATTCCAGTGATGGTTTCTTTCAACATATGTGTATTGTCACTCATTTTTCTACTCACTCAATGCCAGGCTTCCACAATCTGGAGGGGGATCTCACCAACTTTGAAATAATTTTTTGCAAACTTTATCTATTTTACTTGTTGATTGGATTGTGTGCTATGACATCTGGAACACTAACCCCAGCTGTCTTTGTAGTCAGTGCTCATGTGTCATCAAAATTAGGAAAACAAGCTTATTCATTTACATATTTTGCATATTCATAAACCCACCATTTTTCTCTATCAGTAAACGCTGGGTGCAGAAACAAATGAGCCTGGATCCACTGATTTTAAAGGACCTGACATGACTGACACTAGCTGGGGAAACCCAGCCTGCTGTGTTTAGCTCTGGTTTACACCGAATCACATAAAGCCAGGAAACATGATGTGGCAAGTGCTTAGAAGTGTTTTAAATCTCTTGAGAAGCTTCTGCAGAACAGTACTAATTTCAAGTCTGTGAAACATTACATGCAAAAGAACTGGGATCAAGCAAAAGCAGCACTGGACCCACGAAATAAGCCTGAAAATTATTTCCAGCAGAGGATATTGGGACGTAGCTAGTAAAAACTGCCACAGGATCTGAAGTTACACTGCTGTGGCCACCGCATAGGTAGAATGGGACCTCCAAGATACATTTCTGTTGGAATATTATTACTTGATTTATTTTTCATCTTCCCCTGCAGCTGGAGACTCTCCCTCAGTTTTAATGAAAATAAAAACACAGCTGGGTAGGAACATGATCTCCTGGAAAACAATGAATTCTTCACACTTCATGGAATAACATAAATAAAGAGAACCCACAGTAGGGTATCAAAGATTACACAGAGGAGTCAGTGACTGACAAAAATAAAGTAAGGACCTCTAGCTGAAAACACAAGTTTGGGGAAACACAGTCTCACGGGAGGTTTTTCTGAGGAATAATGAGGGTGGCTCCAAGCACAGTTTCCTGGGGAGGGGATGAGGTGAAGTGTATAAGTGCAAGTGCACTAATGTGCAGGCTCATGTTGTTCTGGTCACCTGCCAAAGCCAGGACACCCCTGAAGCATTTGATAAGGGATTCAGGAATGGTAGCTGTTGGCAACCAAATAACCAATCCTCATGGACTTTACTGCAGATGTTTTTCCATGTGCACGTGTGTGCATTATTTACAAACATGCACATGTGTTAAGACTGTTTGTATAACTATCAAAGGTTTAACAGTGTAATTAAATAGGTGGAAGTACTGTCTTACTGATATGACTGCTTGATATATTAATAGATTTAAACATGGTTTTTATAAGAGGACATTATCAACTTGAAATCTCACCTGCAGATCAAAGTATTTTTACTGTTTAAAGGCATACATTAAGATACGATAGGTATAAGGTAATAGAGATTGGAATATTTCACCTGTTGTTCTGTTTATTTAGCGCGTGTGACAGCATTTCATATATAATGGGTTTCCCCAGTTACACAGTGTCACCTTTAGTTGTAGGGATCTTGTTCAAAACAAAGAGAAAAATCATTCTCAAGGGAAAAATTTTTGTGTCTTTCTCTTTTTACTACCTGTCCTCAATCCAGATTTATTTTAAAACCTGGCTCCAAATGAAAGCATAAAAAAGCTGAGAAAAATTATATTTATTTGCATGCTTTGAAAAAAAACATTTCTGTAAAGTTCTCCTCTAAATCAGGCCCATTGCCAGGGTAATTAATGAGCAGATGCAGTCCTTGGAACTACTTTTAACTCATCTCTTGAAACTGATTCAATTTTAACTTGATGATCTCCCTTTAATGGCGCTTTCTATAGAGTCAGTGCTAGTTAATAGCAGTATTCCCGGTTTTGCCAGGAAATGGTTTCATATAAGGTATTTAGGGGATATCTCAGACCTCATGTCAGATATTATGATACCTGAGAATTTATTATTACCTTCTTAAATGCAGTAGTCCCTTGAATAAAATTGTGGCAGTGCAAGTGGCTCCAGCCACTCTGTCTCCTGAGGAAAACTCATCCAAGCAGCTGTGGTGGTCAGCAACCCAAGTTATATACGAAACTTTTAGTCATGGTGAGAACCCATTATTCCCTTGTGTCTTTTGCATGTTTTCTCTCAATGGGTTAATGTTCTCCCCTCCCTGTTTTATGTATGAGGTTATGTATGTTCATTTCCCCTCTTTAATATGTATCAGTTCTAGAAAGTTCTTTGTTCCTTGACACCCCATTGGATCCGTCCCTGAGTCCTTCCTATGTGTTGTTCCCATTGGTTTCCTTGCTGTCAACCCCACCTACCTGTCCCTATGCCATTGGCTGAGATCCCTTTTCCCGCCTACTCTGTACTCAGTATAAGCTCCGTGGTCCCTGTCAAAAATTTGGCTCTTTGTCCCTGTCCTTCACTGGAATAAACCTGTGTGGAACACAGACAGAGAATCCCCTCTCTTTCTTCTTTGCCTTTGTGCCTTCATTCCAGCAACAGAAGGAAAACTCCCTTGGGTGAGGGGCTCTGCCCCTTCCTTTTGTGTGTCTCAGCAGGGATTGCTGTCTTCGCGAGGGCTTGTAGCATTGACCTCAGGCTTCCTTTGTCAGCGCATGAGGGGTAAACCCCCTTCAGCTTCCTCTCAGCTGCTAAAACCTCTGACAAAATCTTGGAAATGTGAAAAAGAAAAGTATTCTTTTTCAAATATGTGGAGCTATCGCAGGAGGAAATAGCACTCATTGCACATTTAACCATGCAGCTCACATTTCTTCCATTTTTACAGCTGAAAATGAGCCTTGTCCTATGATTATGATATCTTCTGATCCTTTTTGTGTGACAAAAGGGCATATTTAAATTTTATCCATCATGATTAACCAAAGCCAAGCCTCAGGAAATGCTTGTATTTGCTAGAGGTGACCTTTGGTTTATACCAGGAAGAAACTGTGGCTTTGGCTCTCCAAGGGTGGACTGCCTTATAGAAGCAGAGCTGTCTCCGTACAGCTGTGTTTGAGATCTGGTTTGAGTGTGGTAATGGTTCAAAAATGTAGAGGAAAGGAGGCAAGCAATTCTGAGAAGGACATGAACTGAAGTTTATTTTTTCTTTAAACAGTGTGAGATTTGGCTCTGCTCTGTACCTCCACAACTGAACCTTTATTATACTCTCAGGAATGATGGTTTTACTGTCAACTTCCCAGACAGTTTTTCAGCAACTTCTCTGGCTAGTTTTTCTCTTCTTTCTCATTTTTATTGACTCTTTAAAAGAAGACTACTATCATTTCTAGCCGTATCTAAAATTCTCAGGTCAAAGAATTAGAAGAAACCATTTATTTTCCCCCTAATTATATCCCTTATATTGAATTTTTGGCTCACTTTAGGCAAAGTCTTCCCCAAATTATGGAATATAACACTGTTATTTGTAAATGGGGCAATTGTAGTTTGTCAGCCAATTTGTTGCAAGCAATTTGTTCAGTAAGATTGTGGGAGGAACGACTGTGGAGTAAATGAGCTGCATGGAAGAGAGTAATGGGAACAGGCTATGAATTACTTTGCTGTGAACAGAAAGGCTTCTGTTAATCTCTTCAGAAAGAAAAAAAAAATCAGTATTTCTACTTCCTATATGGTTTGTTTCCTTTTTTTTTTGAGATGTAGTTCAGATCTCAGAGACCATTTGCCCTCTTGGCTTTAGTTAATGTCTCTATTTTATCTCTGTATTTAAAAAACTGACAAATCTCCAGAGATAGGGGTAGTCAGGAAGGGTCTTGAACTGCTTCTTCAGCTTGGCTTCAAAATAATAATAATATTAGAAAAGTGCAGTGTTTCATTATATAGCAGTCAAACTACTGTCAGTCAGATAAAATACGAATTTTGTGTTCCGGTTTCAAGTTACATAATAAAAAAAAGAGAGAAAATGTGAAATACTTCTTTAAATTATATTTTTATTTAAATTAATTTTATTTTAAATTTATTTTATTTAAATGGCACACTTTAAAAGGCTGTTTGCTTTAGCAGATTCAAAATACAATTTATGCATTATGTTTGCTTTGTAGCATTAGGCTGCCCACAGCAATTACAGCCAACAGCTGAAGTAAAGTGTGTTGTCAAGCAAATAGTGAAAGAGGGAATTAAAGGGAACACCTGTGTCTTGTTATTAGAAATCATATCCATGCTGGACTTGTAATATCCTAAATAATACAAATTTAGCTAGAAGTAACAAAGCAGATGGAAACATCTGTATATTGTATGCAGTGACAGTTATTGGTAGAGTATCTGGCCCTGGTTTCCCTCTCAGTAAACATTATTTGCATAGTAGTTTTCATCCTTTGCATCCTTGACTTGTGAAAAAAACTGATGTTTGATGAAGACAGAATAGTTTATATTAGAATGTTAGTACAGGGAGACAGTCTGGTCCTGATACAAATACACAGGTACAGATGTAAGTCATGTAAATGTCCAGTACGGACTTACAATGAACATTCTAATGGGCGTAAGTGGAAAATACAACATTTAGACTTTCTTGTTGAACATTCCACCTTCTCACTAAGTAAAAAACTCAGGAGAAGGTGTTGCGTTGCCAGGGATTGTTGAGATGTCAAAGAGCACATCAAATGCAGCCAGATTGCCACATCACCATAAGTGAAAGACAAAGGAATTTAGTTCTCCCTGACATGAAGTGTCTGTCCTGGAGGCACAGAGCATGCAAGCAAACTGTCCCATTCTACTCTGCGGTCAAAGGACTACGGCAGCCATTCAGCTGGGCAGGTGTCAGTGTCTTTTAGTTTGATCTCAGTATGTCTGCAGCCTCCAGCAGCTCTGTTGACTAGATCCTTCTCTGGCTGTTATGGGAGCTTGGACAGATTTCACGTGCAGACACATAGGTGGTAAGACATTTTAAGCTGAATGTCTGAAACCCAAAGTTGAATCTTAGTTTTGTAGTTCCTTTACACACAGATTCAGTTCCTAATATGAAAGGATTTGCAGTATATCGGCCACCATAACTCTATGTTAACTTTTAAGAGAACTCAGATGTCACCTGACTATGGTTGGAAAAGATGGTTTTTCTGCTAATACCTACACATTTCATTTTTGTACCTACACATTTTTTTACCTAATGTCTTCTCAAGCCAAGCTTTCCTTGTAGAATGGAAAGAAACCCAAAAGCAGGAAAAAAAAAACCCAAACAAACACCCCCCCCCCCCCCCCCCAAAAAAAACAAAACAAAAAACTCACCAAAACAGATTATATGCAATGGAAGAAGCTAGAGGACCTTTAAAATTAAATTTGTGGCTCTTTGTAAAATCAATTTGAGTGAAAATTCTGCAAAGGAGAATTCTTTAAAAGTCTCCCGTCTGTATAAAATACTAAAAGAAATCCAGTGCAATAAATCTTTTAGACCCAGATTTTCTTTTTCATCCTTCTAAGATGTATCATAAATATGAACTCTTTTTTTCAGTTGGAAGGCATTCTGTCAGCAGGATAAGATGGTTGGGTGCTGGGTGCATTGGACCCAAATATCTCAGATGCTACAATGATAGATGCTAAACCAAAGTTTGAGACAGATGAAGTTAAAAATACATGGAATTATGATAAAATTCTTTTCTGTGAGTGCTTGATGACAGATATTATGCATTTTGGCATGTGAAATTTTTCCAAGATTATGTATTTGGAGTGTGACTCAGAACTGACTTCTTGCCTATATGGACAAATGAAGCTTTTAAATTGCTCTTCTCCTTCATTCTAGGTGGTTTATACCTTATGCTTCCAAAGAAAATATTGCCTAATGCACCTGTCCAATTGTGGAACTTCTGACAAAAAAATTTCTTCCTCAGATCATCCATGCAATCCATTATTGCTTCATCTTTCTGAATTCATTTTTATAGCTTTTTGCGTAAGTGTAATGTTTTTTGAACTTAGTGCTGTTCCTGTAAATAGAGAATCCTTTTTAAATTGTCCCAGTGTAGTTTTCTCAATGATTTCTTACAGATGATCTACAAAGATTCTCTTTTGCTTAATTTGACACTTTGAGTTGCTAGCTGGGGAGTTAGCTTTGAGTTGGCTAAGCACTCTCACTGTAAGAGATTCTTGTGATGCAAGAAGAACAGTCATTTTAATTGCAGAAAGAGTAAGTTATTTTTCTGTAGCTTTTCCCCTAATTCTGCTCACTGTATTAGTAAGAAAGTAAGTCACACACTCTTCTATTCTTCATCCAGTTATTGAGCATGTTATGTAATAAAAAGGAAACATAGTACTAATGAAATTACATTTCCTAATGCATTATTCACCAATCTCCAGGGTTTTAATGCTAGTTTGTATTGCTAAACACTTACTATATTCATTATTTAACATGCAAGAAAAATGCAGATAAACCAGGCCATTTGGGTGATAAATCAGAAGGCAGAGAATGTGAATTAGGCAGGGAATGTCTTTTCGTATCAAATCTTACTATGCTCTCTCACCAAATTTTAAGAAACTCTGCAAAGACAAAGTCTCTGTTTAAAATAAAACAAAGCAAAATAGCCTTGCATCTGTTGTATTCTCCCCTGTTTAGCGTCTTCCTTGTTCGGAACGTAGCCATGATGCTCTCCTATCTTTAGCTTCAGAGAGTACCTCGTTATTTCTGGCCTTGCTTACTCTGCATTTCCAAGGCACTAAACACCTTCATAGATCTCTTATTCTCTGCATATAGGTTGCTCATACAATGACAGTTGTCGACAGATTCTGCCTGTAAGCCTCTGAGTATGTTTTTTAAATCCTTGGTGACAACCAACCTGGTAAAGCAGTTAGGCAAGAAAACTATAGAAAAGGAAGAAGAATTAAGAGAAAAAAATGCAAATGCTTTCTCTAATCCAGCAAAGGTTACTGTTGGAAAGGGGAAATTCAAGTCTTCAGTGTTTGTATCACTTTTGTATGGTAGAACCTATGATTCATATATCACATGGTGCCTAAATGTCTCCAATAGTGACACTATCCAATTACACTTTTCATGGAAACTAGGGGTTTCATCCAGACCCTGTGCCATTGGTTATGGATGGGCTATGCTTACTTACAGCTTGAATAACCAATCTTCCTGTTTCAATTAGGGTGTAACACTCCTCTAAGGACTTCAGTCTTCTAAAGCTTAAATATTTTGAGATGCGCATGGTGGCTCTTGTCCTAGAGACTGGTGTGCCATTTTTTATTTAGTCAAGAACCAAATTTCCAAGATATTTCTTTATTAAATCACTATAAAACTTAAACTTCTTTCCACTTGAAAACTCTTTTCATGTGAGGTAGTATGTTTGAGGCTGTCATGTGCTTTGTCTTCAGAAAATCTCAGGGCAGAGTGCCATGCCATTCCTGTATACAGGTCCTTTCTGCCTTAGTTTGTCCCATCATTATTTCATAGAATCACAGAATATGCTGCTTTGGAAGGGATCCATCAGGATCATTGAGTCCAGCTCCTGGCCCTGGGCAGGACACCCCAGGAATCACACCATGTGCCTTAGAGTATTGTCCAAATGCATCTTGAAATCAGACAGACTTGATGCTCTGAATATTTCCTTGTTACAGTGCTCAGCCACCCTCTAGATGAAAAACCTCTTCCTGATATCCCTGCAGAAAGACCTCGACAAATCAGAGAACTGGGCAATTGCCAACCACATGAAGTCTAACAAGGGCAGGTGCTGCATTCGGCCCCTGGTCCAGGGGCGGCCTCTGTCCTGTTTGCTCACTAATTGTTCACTGAAGCCTCGGACACAGGTGAAGGTTTGGAAGATGAAACTGATGGAAAGCCATGGATTTGAAGGAGAAAGCCTGGAGATTCCAGAAGGAAAGCCTGGCAGCCTGCCATTTCCTTTGAAATATACGCAGTCCTATGTACATATTCACAAGTGTGTCCTGGGAAAAGAGGAGCTTTGGACAGAGCCTGGAATTGTCTCAGTTCCAACAGTTTGGGAAGCAAACCAAGAACAAAGGACTGTGAATTTATCTACATACAAGAACCACATGGCAACTATGGACCAGACCAGGAGTGAGCTCAGCCCCACAGCTCTTCTGTTCTCCCAAACTTGTAGATCAGAGTGCTGAAAAATATTAATGCATTCTGGAAAAACACTGCTAAATCAGGGTACACGTTAGTGTTCTGTGTAACGTATGCTCTAGAGAGGATCCACATGGAACCAATGAGTGATCCAAACATCAACATGAAGCCGATGAAGAGCCAGATCCAAACCCCTGTTCTTCCTAAGCATCCATCACTGTAGCTGTCTCCTCTCACCTGTGCATTTGATACAGCATTTGTCATGAAGAAGGCCAGCATGGAGAAGATCCCACAGGTGTGGAAGGCATGGTTCAGCTGCTCCAGCTTGGGATAAACCACAGCAACGTCAATCATGATCCACCAGCCTGTGAAACAGCACCCCGGCCATGATGGAGGTGATGGCGTTGCAGCGCTCGCTCCAGTCAATGCACTCACACTCCAGCCAGCGGAAATTGTCCAGGAACCCTGCCATGGTCACGGCTCACACTGCCCTGAGCTCTTCCATCAACAGCCGTGGCTGAGTGCCTGCTCCTGGGGGCGGGAGGGATTTAACAGCTCCTCCTAGTTTAGTGTCATCAGAAAACTTGCTTAGTATCCCTTCCAGTCCTGCACCCAGGTCATTACTCAATATGTTGAAGAGCATGGGGCCTAAGATGGAGCCCTGAGGAACCCCACTAGTGACAGACTAGTGACAGGTCACCAGTCCGATGTCACCCCATTCATGGTAACCCTTTGTGCCTGTGAGCCAGCTGTCCACTGATCTCATGGTGTGTTTATCTAGCTGTGTGCTGGACATTTTGTCCAGAAGAATCCTGTGAGAGACAGTATCAAAAGCTTTGCTGAAGTCCAGGAAGATTGTTTACTGCTTCCCTTGATCAGTTAAGTGGATTATCCTGTCTTAGAAGGAAGTCACGTTCAACAAAGAAGAAGCCGCTCCGGCTGTGACCAAAGACTTCATTGTCTTCCAGGTGTTTTTCAATACCTCCCAGAATAATTTTTTCTATGATTTTCCTGGGCACTGAAGTGGGACTCACATCTCACTTGTAGTTTCCAGGGTCCTCCTTCTTACCCTTCTTGAAAACTGGGACAACGTTCACCAGCTTCCAGTCAGCTGGGACCTCTCTGGATTCCCAAGACTGCTCAAAAATCATCAAGAAAGACTTTGCAATATCAGCCAGCTCTTTGAGGATTCTCCAATGAATCCCATCAGACCCCATAGATTTTTAGGGATCCAGCTGGAGCAGTAAATACCACATAAGTTCAGGAACAGCTGAGAGTTTATCTTTCTTGCAGTCATGGTCATCCAGCTCAGAGCACTGAGACTTGCCTCTGTCATCAGTGTGAACATGGAGGCGTAGAACACTCTAAACACCTCTGCCTTGCCTCTGTCCCTATTTGCAAGGACACCTCATCCTGTATTGGCCTGATGTTATTTCTACATTGCCTTTTGCCATTAATGTATTTGAAAAAATATTTGTTGATATTTTTGTTCCTGTAGTGATCTGAATTATATTTTACTCCTCTGTGTGCCCTTTTATGACCTTGGTGTGTTTTCTAAAAATCCACTGTTTGTTGACCTATGTGTCAGAATACTAGCTTTCACCTGAGAATATGTTTTTAACCTTTGTAGTTAATGGGGGGAGGTGAGGAGGAAATAACCCCAAACCACAAATTGTGGCTGCTCTAAGACCCAGAGATTCTAAAACTCAAAGAGGAAGAACCCAAAGTCATCAGCGTTTTATCCAAATGTAAAACATAAAAAGCTGTTCAATAAAAATGAGCCTGATTTTGGAGGAACTGACCCACAATTGCTGAATGATTGCTGAAGGCTCCTGGCTATCGAGGCATCAGTGGGAGCACCTGCAGTGGAGCCCCTGCTGTCCAGTTAGCCTACTGCCAGTTTTTCCCCATGTGGTGGTACCAGGAGAACCTGCAAATTCTCCACTGGGATTCCTGCTAGGTAAGTGTCAATATATTTCATTTTGCAGGTGAGGTCCAGAGCAAATTATATTAACAAGGAGTCCCAAAATGGGTATTTGGGAAGGACAGCATTAGAGCATAATGATGGATATTGCAATAGATATGCTAATACTTAATTAGATAGTCTACTTACAGACATCTCTATAGCAATCATTACGAGACCAGCTGTGTTCTGATTATATCAGCAATCTGAACTTTATCAAATCATTAACTTATGGTATTAGTAATTTCAGGAGAGAATCACAAAATAAAATGGCTGGTATTGCTGTTACTGTAATACATGACATAGTAAAGTTGCAACTGATAATTAACCATGTGATCAATCTTTATTAAGATTAACACCTGTATGTTTGTCAGCCATGGAGGATTATAGTTTTAAATAACTCAACAGTTATAGGAATTGATACTCTGGTTGAAATATAATCTCTCAGGAAGAAACTTTATAACTGTGAATAACACCCTTTGGGAAGCAAAGTGCAGTGCATGGGTTACCATGTACCTTGTGAGATAGTTGCAGGCGGTACATGAAATAACAGGGCTCCCATTTGGCAATGTCACCTGGAATAGGTGCCAGAAAAACATGTGCTTAGCAGTCCGTGAAAGAACTTGTACAAACCTGGTGGGACTTGTGTTCCAGAAAATATCTACAGGGTGTCTGAAATTGCTATAATTTAGGAAATCTGGAAGGATGTGGGTTGGAAAGCACACTTTTTTTCGCTTTCTGTCAGCTGCAGTGAAGAAGATGTGTTTTGCTGTGCTGATGGATAGTGCACTGGACTGGTGCTTTAGAAATTCCCATTAGTACCTACTGGCATCAGGTCTGGAGGGCAGCACTCAGGTAGGGCTGCAGCGTGGCGTTTGTTTCTCAAAATCCCTTGTGTTGTTACTCAGGAGCATTCTTTTCTCCCTCACTGGAACTGAATTGCATCATTTAAGGTTACAGATTGAGTCAGCTTTCTGCTAACATTCCCTGAGTGAAATGTACCACTTCTGACAGAGTGTTAGACTGACAGCAGTATAAGATGAAGCCATTTGCTTATCCACAAAAGTTTCTGTAGAGTCAGTGTCACCACATTTGCTAACACATGTATCTAGTCATGGTTTGATGTTTCTTTTCTACACTTGGAAAACACAATGTCTAAAGTGCAGCTTAATGACCCATAACCTGCTGGTCATTCAACTTCACAACAACTTCAAGTCTGCAGCAATCTGCACCTGTATTTTTTTGTGAAACAAAAGAAGCTGATTCATTGAACTGAGACCATTAAATCATTTTATGGATGTCCCCAAACATGCCTTGCTCTCAAATATCATGAGAGAACTAACCTTGTGAAGGATAAGTCACAACATTATTCATTGCTCTACTTCAACACATCCAGTATTTTTCATGTTGTCCTGTTTGTAACCTTCCTAAAAGAAGAAAAGGACAGCATGATTGTTAGCATATTCCCAGTCTACATCGTCATTCAGCTCTTCCTCATTTCATCTTTAATATCTATTCTTTTAATCCAGAAAAAGACTTTCTTTCCTGTCTGCACTCCCTGAAAGATATTAATTCAAAATCACATTAAGGCAAAAAGCCCAGGTCACTCAACAGGAATAAAGATATGAATTTCCACTAATCACATTCTCTCTTCCAGCACTGTGGTTCCCCAGTGAAATGAAAAGAGCCAAACATCCCACTGGGTCTTTTATAAAACTGTGCTAACATTACATAATCCCAAAGGCACAGGAAAGTGTGATAAAACTGCAAGGTAAAGCCTATGTTTTGTCTGTTCATGAGAAACCTGATTACCTGTGACACTCAGGCTTTTCTCTCATGCTTGAAAATCCTTCTCTCCTTGGAATTTAGCAGAAAATTTCTGACCATCATTTTGACACCTCAGTGTCCAACTGAAAAGATGACTTCCTTGCACATCTCAGGCTGGCAGAGCTTGTTTTTTTGGTTGACAGTGCAAAAGTGCTGTCATTTGTAAATTTCCTGTCTCAATTTTTTGTTTGGCAACAGATGGGGGTTTTGCAATTCTGTTACTTTTAGTGAGTATTTTTGTGAATGTTCTTCGGTTTAAGTGAACCAAAGGCAGTCACTGCTCAGTGGGTATTGTGGTACTTGCAATGATGCTGGCAGGTTTTTGTGACTGGGTGGCATAAACGTTCATATTAAAGAAACTCTTAATGGCCCTGAGCCAATAAAATGTTAATAGAAGTCTAACAGTAAGAGCCAACACTGTCTTAGTGATTTCAATAAGATAATGCAACAATTAATTGTTTTCTGGATTGAGACTAGAGTGGATTGCTGCATATAGATCAGACTGAGATGCATTCTCCATAGTTTTTTGGTTTTTTTTTTTTTTAACTGTTAGCATTTTTTGTGTACATTTCTTGGGAGTGAAGAACATTTCTAGATGCCTATGCAAACATTTTGTTTTGCCTAATATATTTTCTAAGAAAGGAAGAAAGATCAAAACTACCACATCCCAAATTAAATTTGCAGTTACTATTTAAAAAATGCAAAAGGATGATTCTTGTCCTTTTACCACTCAACTAAAAGCTAATCGTTCCTCTGCCCTATGAAAACCTATTATCTCTTCATGTGGAGTAGGTGACTAAAACCATGAAATTTGAGGAAAACTACTTAAAAAAAAAAGGAGGATGGTGGATTGCCTGAATACCAGATTCTTAGTTCCATTCAGATGCCATAAACAAAAAGAGAAAGAATATTTATCCCTAGGCAGAATATCAGTTTACTCTCCTAAAACTAAGACAAGATTCCTCTTCACATTTCATTAAAAAAACCAAAAAAACAACAATGAAAGTCATCTTTCACTAGTGACAGAGTATTTTGGTTCTGCAATGAAGTCCAACTCCAAGAAGGCTCATTCCAGGGAGTACTTTGTGCATACTGTTATTCCCATTAGCAGAATTAAACAAGGTCCTTAAGTTCACTGGTTTAATACTGTGCTAAATAGTTTATTACTTTGATTCAAAATGGAAGATGTTTGAGAAGCTCTTGAACAGGATTTGGGAAAGAAAGTTCTGAAGTTACCTTGCATCCCATAAATCCCATCTAAAGATGGCTCCAGGATCACTAAGGGACATTGTAGAAAAAGTAAGCATCCTAGGTGTGCTTGAGTACTGATGTGAGGGGCATGCATGGACTCTGAGCACTCTTCACACTGTTCAGCTTCAAATTCTGTCTATTTTATTACAGTTATAATAGGAAATAAGTTCACCATATACAACCACAGCAATGGATTGGCCTGTTTCATAGTTTCAAAGAAAAATGAATCATCTTGGAGTGAAAATTACAGTTGAGGGTGTGAGTTCTCTTTAAAGATGTCCAGACACAAGAAATGCTGTGCACCATTACTTTGCAACAGGCTTTGTGGCTTTTTTTCCTTCTAGCATTTGTGTTTCTCTTGTTAGTCTGCCATCCATCCCAGGTGCCACTGCAGAAATGAGCAGTTTGTGAGTGAAGAAAAAAGAGAAGTTATCATCAGGGAGATGGCACAGAAATCCAAAAATATGGAATGGAATAAATGGCAAAATCTTCTCTTTGTTTACAAGCCAAATTTTAGCTAAGGAAATCAACTGCAGCTTGAAAAGTTTCCTGCCAGAAATTTCTGCAATCAAATCAAAATTCAAACCTTGTCTTGGAGACCCTGTGATTTTATTGCCACTCACTTGAATCCCAAGTAAGCCACCAGTGTCTAAACATTTCATACACCAGGCAATTTGTCAGATTCTGAGGATGACACCATAATTGCCATAGCATATTTTTTGTACTGAGTAATGTTTTCTGCACCTCATTCAGTACTGTGTATTCTGCATGCAAGTAAGCTCTAATATTAAGTGCTTTGATGAAGTACTTCTCACCTTATTTATAAATAACTTAAGAACAATAGGGGCAGATGGGGGTGAGTTAGGGAAGGAGCTTCTGTTTCCAGTAAGTAACATACGAAAAAAGGCAACCATTTCCTGGGTTCCTGCAGACAAACGAATTTCCTTTCATGTTCACTGAATACCAGCTTTGAGCAATACTGGTACTGGGAAAGGCAAGGCAGACCAAAAGATAGTTGATAGGAGGGTACAGCCCCTCAAAACTCCATGAAAGGTGTTTTTCCATATGGTGGTGGAATAGATGCATGTTAAACATCATGGCATTTCTACGTGTTCATTCCTTTAATTGATTCTCAAGTTTTCAGTCAGTTGAAATATGGCCTTAAAACAACTCAACATTAATGTGACCCGGACATAATTAAAGCACATTTTGTAGTCTGTTGCAGATGTCTTTGTTTGGTTTTTTTTTTTGGGGGGGGAGGGTTATATTGCTCGAATTAGGAACCAAGTTTTAGGAATACAAGGAGACTTGCATTATCGTCTGGTTTTGTAATGAGTTTTTTCGATATCCTTTTCAAAGGATGTCATAAATCTGAGTTACCTCTGTTAAAGTGTTAAAATGAAATTATTTAGCCTCATGACTGACCCACAAGATGTGTCTTTGCATTTTATCATGTTTCCAGCAATTTTCCCTTCCACCTTGCTGTGAGGCAGTTGTAGGACATGTGCACATCATCTTCTTTCTTCCTTTAAGTAGGGGAAAAGTCACAATGGTTTCATGTCACAGAAGTAAACCAAGAAATTATTCTTTCAATTGTGGGAACTTTTTCTTGCAAGACTACCATAAAACTGTAGGAAAGTATGTAGTCTTCTGAAGTAAATTGTAATTGAATCTATTCAGATTATCCTAAGCAAAATTGTTTTCCTATATTCTAATATCAGAAAGCATGAGGAATTTTAGTTGCTGGGACCACACACGTGTACATATAGTGTTCTAGTGTTATTAGTTGTTTTAAAAAATGGAACATCCAAATGGTTAGGTATTTCATATGACACAGGTGGCAGCCATCTTAAAATCTTTAGCATTCCTTCAAAAATTATGGTAGGTTTTGAAACAATTCTGCTCAAAACTTTGCGCACATAAGTAAAAATTAAAGCTAGAGTGCTTACAGAAAAATATATTCTTCAAAACTGAAAAATAAAAGGTTAATCTTGTTTGCATAACAGAGCTTCAAAAAACACTGATGTTCGGTTGACCAAATATATTCTATTTTTGTTAACCTGTATATTTTAACGAAAAACCTCCTCTAAGGACTGCAGTTTTGTAAATTGTAAATAAAATTATTCATAATGAGAATTAAGGTAATATATGTTACTATGGAGACCATTTGAGAAGAGAGGCATTAAAGTATAGCTTGCTTTCTTTCAGGAATTGAAACAAATGCTTATGAAAACTTTTAAAGGCATTAGTTCAACTGCAGTACTTGAAAGAATAATGTAATGGAAAACATGTATCTACTTATTGACAGAATTCCACAAAGTGAGGCGATCATGATGACAGAGTTATGTTTTTGGTTGTGGGGAAAGTAGGCATCTTTTATTTGTATAGCCAAAACTGATGGAAGACATTGTTAGTCCATGGAAGTGGAGTATTCGAAAACAATTCATAGGGAAAGGTTTGACAATGCAAATAATACTTATAGGAAATTGTATCTGGGACTGTTTTCAAAGCTGGTTTATTTGCTGGGTATGTATGACTGCTGTATGTACTCTGGGGAATTACTCTAAATGGATAAAAACCAACAGTTGGAAGAAAAAAGTAGATAAGCATTTTTTTAAGGGCCCTCTAAAAAATAATTTGTATGCCTAGCCTGTCCTTATTCAGTGGCATAAGAGGTTGCAAGTAGCATAATATTATGTCATTTTGCATTTTTGTTTTCTCATTAGGCTTCATAGAGAAATATCTCACTGTTCACTGGGAACACAGTGTGGGAACCAGTAAGTAGTGTAGTGAAGGAATATGTATCTGAAATCAACACATGGTGTTATGAAATGCAATGGTGTACGAAAGGAATTTGGAGAAAAAAATATAAGTAAAAAAAGAAAAGGGAGAAGAAAGTTATAAAAAAAAAGCAAGAGTGAAAGTAAAAGAAAGCAAGGGAAAGTGAAGATAAAAGATAAAGTTTTATTGAAAGCTATTTCAAATCTTCACTTCTGCAATGGTAATTTCTAGTCTTCATTTGGTTTCGATTCCTCTTTCACTGGACTTTCTCTATGCCATTTCTCTTTCTTGGCTGTTCAAATAGCTCAGACATGCTTTTCTCCATTTTTCTTATTCTGTTTTCTTCACATTTGTCATCTCTTCTCTGAAGAAAAAACGTGGCTCCTGAGGGTATTTCTTCACTTGTTTTTCAGGATTCTGTTAATGAAAGGGTGGTTTCTTAGGAGCTCTGAGAACCAAACCCGATTGTTCCTCTGCCCAGTTTTCTACCCTATTTTCAACATACTTTTACTCTGAAGGTTTTTTGGGACTTACGTTTCTGTTATTGAGTGTATGGAACTGTATTTCGTGTTCAGGCTAGCTTAAGCCGCATACTTAAAATTTGAAGCATGTCTTATGGTTCGGACATAGTTAAAGGCCGTGAGCACAGCCCGGTGGGGCAGGGAAAATAAAGCTCCACAAGGATTTCCACGCTAGAGAGAACAGTGATTCTCATGTTGTCGTACCAGAACACTGCAACAGGGACTGAGGATTAGACAGGGTTATTTGGGTCCCAGGATGACCGACCTGAAACACCATCATCAGAACCCTCACTGTCTCATGTTCTCCTACTGGTGTAGGAATGACTTTATGCAGAAGCACATTGCATAAGAAGAGCATGTGAGAAGTGAAGAAGACCACATACAAAAGGTTTTGTATTTTGGCTGAAGTTTCAGCAGTTAAGATACTTTTTGCCCACTTGGTGGATCAGCTGAGCTGAATTGACCTTTAGTCAAATCAAATCATATAGTTTTGTATATGCTAGGGATCAAGAGTACGCACACATGCACATGGAGTGATAATGACAGCTGAAACATAGAAAAGTTTTATCCTAGGATAAAAGTAATTTATTTTGTATTAACTTCATTTCCCACGTCATAAATGGAAAAAAATTCAGTTTAAGCCAAAAGGTACCACTTTAGTTACTTAGGTCAGTAAATTTAGTACTGCAGCTTCTTTATAATCTTAAACTAGGGTAGCTCAGCATTCTTTTGAGAACAAAATGGTAGTCAAGAAGAGAATGAATTGTGAGGTACTTGAGAGGGAAATAACTGAAACTACCTATTGAAAGCATAGAAAAGGAAATGCAGCACAGATGTGTGTAAGGTACTTTACATTCAAAGCAGAGATGAAAGCATTGTGAATTTAAATTAGCATAATGACCTACAGAAACTACGTCAAGGTCTCTGGAATTATTCAGCCCTGGCAACCAGAAGGTGTTCAAATTTTATTTTATCCAGAGTTCAAATTAAGCCCAAGCACTGGTAGCAGTCATTTCACCATTTGCATGGAGGAGGCACTGTGGAGGACTTTATTTATCTGAGTAGAGCCTGTTGCAGTGCTCCACATTGTGCTGTTGTTTGAAAAAATGTTGCTCTTCCCCCCTTTTTTTCTTTCTTCCTCTGTATTTTTTCTCTCTTTTCCATTACTGTTTCCTAGAATTCTGGGATCAATCAAGAAAAGCCCATGCTGAAAGGACCCCCAGTAGATCATTTGGTCCAGAAATATGTGAGAAAGGGAGCCTAGATGGAGTTAATTAGCACCTTGTGCAATCACATCTTGAAAACCTTCATCAATGGGGCCTGCACCATATCTCTGTCGAGGTTGTTCCATTGACTGAGTCTTCTCACTGTAAAATTTTCCTTTTTATGTCAAGATGAAACTTCTCCTGGTGCAACTTCTGCCTATTGTCCCATATGTTCTCCAGGTGGCTCCTTGTGAAGAGAGAGCCTCTGCCCTCTTTGTGTCTGTCCTTTAATACTGGAAGACTTTTATGAGATCCTGACTTGTATTTCTGTTCTCCATGGAGAAAAGGCCTAACTCCTTCAGTCTTCCTTCATAGAGGAAGTTCTCCAGTGCTTTGATGATCTTCATGGCCCTTCTTTGGACCTTCTCCAGTCTGTACACATCTTGAATTATGGGGATCAATGTTCCAGGGGTACTCCTCTTTCTTCTTTCCCTTCATTTTATTACTGAAATAAAGAGTTGTCCTTGACTCTTACTCTTTAGTTTTATCTTTTCAGAGGGAAAACTCAGACTTTTAAATATCTGAAGGTGGATAAATAAGGCCATCCACTCACTATTTCAGCATGTCTTATGGTTGAATTCTTGTTAAAAGTCTTGGGGGGTTTTTTTATGTGGGTTGTGAGTCTCTGGAGCCTAGTTCAAAAAGTTTAAATGGATAAGGTTGGCAATACTGGGAATCAAGCTTTTGAAATGTTTCAAAGAGGGTGATTTGTCCTTTCTTATGGTCTATCTTTGAAGAAATATGAGAGATGTTCTTTTTTAAAATAAAGCACAATTTATCAGGCTGTTATGATAAAATAATTATGCTTTCTTTTAAGCCTAAAAAGTGCAAGTTTTGCATTGAAATCAAAAAAAGATATCTTGGCTGGGAAAAAGTTCAGAACTTAGATTTGCATCTTTCACAAGAAGATGCATGCCCGCATAGCCAACTTGTAATTAGCAGCATTAAGGGGCACAGTACCCAAATCAGTAGATATAAGCTGTTTGGCAATGACATCTACACTATTTGTACATGTGATTAAGTTCTGAATTAGCTGTAATCTCTCAGGGAAAAAAAATAAAGTGTCACCATGGACAGTTCAATGAAGACATCTGTTCAATGCACACCTGCAGCCAAAGGGGAAGTGTTATGTGCCTTTTATTTCAGTGAAAGCCTTACAGAAGAGATAATGACAGGAGCAGGCTCAGGGTGCTGAACACCTGCTTGAGAGGTCTTGTCTTTGCTCTGGTAAGAGAGAGGATATGAGACTATGTGACCCATTGTTTTGTCCCAGGATGGCAATTTCTGTGTTCCCATAATGAAAGGAACAAAACCTTCTGTGCAAGAAAAAGCAAAGAGATCTGCAGATAATATCTAATTAGTGGTTCAAAGGCTAATTAGGTAAGTTCTCAAATAAAGTTTTGAAGGTGATACAGTCAGCTAAGCAGGGAATTATCATAGGAGAGGATAATGATGCTCTCTGAACAGCTCAGGAAAGGACAATCAAATACCCTCAGTGATGCCTGAAATGGTAAGAAAAAGAAATATACTTAAATGAACATATAAAAAAAAAATGTCCTTAAAGTAGTGGTTCTAGGAGTCACTAATGGAATTTGGGCCAAATGAAGGATGAGACTGATCTATTCTACTTTAAAATAACTCATGTTCTGTTGCTTATTTCTTAGATTTGAGATTAATCATCAAAGAGTGGAACATGAGCTATTTTTTAATTGAAAGATATACAGAGACAGACATTAATGCACTGATATGCACACACACGCACATACACACCTTGGCTGTAGTTATTCTGAAGTATATTATTTGAGACTGAAGTCCTAAGGCTCAGTTCACCCCTGAATTAATAGCTAGGTGATTGGATAACATTTAGAGAGATGGTCCACTCAAACAGGAAGGTAACTTGCAGATTGATTTATTCAACTTTTACAGAATCTTCCTAGTTTAATGACAGTATGTCTTCTGGAGGGTGTGAATTTTGTGTGGAAAGAGGGTTATTCCGTTTGCAGCTGCAAGCATTAAACATCCAGGCAGTTGTTAGAGGCAAGTACTGCCTAAATCAATAACAAAGCTACAGAAAGAACTGCATGCATGCATTGCTTTCCTTCACCTACATGAGTACAGCCTCTCCCAGCAAGCAGGGGTGTGCCTCCTTAGTGAGAGCCAGTGCTCACCGTGCACTTCAGGGCTGGCTGAACTCATCAGTGCCAGCTCAGAGCCTGCGGCCCCATGTTAGCACTGCTGACACTTTGCTGCATGCCAAGGTGGGGAGCAGTCCCACTTGGAAACCCAGCTTTCCCTCAGGGCTGCTTTTCAGGAGGATTAGCTCTGTGGTCATGCAGTCACATCAGCTTATGCCTGTACAAAAGATACAATGGGAATCGTCCACCGAGTCAGGGCTCTTTCTTTCTGCCTGGGTATGAATCACCTTCAGCAAATCATGAAATATCACCTTTTTGTGTTCTTCCTTCTTTAGCCTCCCAAATTTACAAACTTTTGTCTTTTGCATACTCTGATTCCTTTTTCCTACATGCAGCCAATATTTGGGTTTTCATATGGTAATCCCCTTTATAAGAAGCAAATAATGGAATATATAATATTTATGAGGTTTTATAGTCTGGCTCCAAAAGTCACCATGTGAATTAATGTCCTCTGTGGTTCAGTGCTACAGCATGAACTACCAAACTGTTAAATGCTAACATACATCAGCTTTCCATCAAGCTAATAACCAGAGATAACAAGAGAGCTAAATTATACTCAAACATGCTAAATGCTTCACTGACAGGGTTTTTTAAAAACTAAGTATTTTCAAAACTTTAGGTGTCCTAAAACTTTGCAAAACTGGATTTGTGAATTTTGTCTTTGTTGCTGTGTTTTGTTATTCACACCACTACTAAGTTCATTCCTTATTAAAGAGTGTGTTATACTGCAGAGTGTGTGGAATCACTATGCTTTCTAACCAAGGGAAAGACGTAGTAACACGGTCCTGGGGTCACCAAGGACAGACAATGCTTTTAAGACGGTCTCCTGCATCTTGCCTGAAGGTCCTTGTGATTTTCAAGGATAACTGCTAGACTGAGTGTTTTCTGCATGGCATTTTTTTTTTCTTGTCACATTCATTCAAACATAAGAAAATATTTGGCATTAGGGAAAATTTACTGCCTGAGCTCCATGCTTGCAAACTTGACATGCTCAGAAATATATCTATCACCCACAATATGTTTATTTTTATTTAAAATGCATAGTGTGTCTGTTTTGGGGTTTCTTTCTTGAAATGTGAGTCCCCAAAAGTGGAGTTTAGGAAAAACTTATGGGCTGAATGTCTTATCAATGCAGGGATTCTCTCCGTAAACTTACATCCTACAAATTGCTTGTGAACATGGTAATTCAGATGACATATTCCAATGTGTATGAGCAAAGTTATTCATGTAAGAGAAAGCCTAAATGTGTGTAATGCTTTGCATTCTGTATATGCTGAGAAACGCCCTAACATCTGTTTTGAGATTTTTAATGCAAATTATAGCACCTGCGTAAGTTCAGATTGTTCTAGCCTCATCCAGTAACACTACAAATTATTTGTTTGCCCCTCTCAGAGCTACAACGGGTGCACTGAATGTGTAATCTGTTTTTCAAGGCCCTGCAGAAACTTTTAAAAGTGAATTTGTGCACTCTTGAAGGTGATGCAACTGTGTGCACCAAGGATGTGCCATAAAAGATGCCATTATCCTTCAAAGTTAGATGTATTTTCTTGTCATAAGAAAAGAGATACGTGGCATTCTTAATATGTTGCTCAATTCCAGCAATTTTATGGAGCATTGCAACTGTTTCAGTGTAGTACTATTTCATTCTGGAATATTTTCTTCTTTATAAATACCCCATTGATGGCCTTTCCACTGCCACCCTCTTTTTTGGACCAGTCATAATTGCACCGCTCTTATGTGGAATGATTGCAACTATTATTGAGATATTTAGGTCTTTAAAAGCTGTTTCTCCTTTTCTTAACCAAATGTTTAAACCTCCTACTTTTACATGCATTAATTGAGCAAAAATAGGGGAGTGACAGCTCTTATTTTAAAAGAAGTTTTCTTTTAAAAGTGTTCTTTTCCCCAGTTTGGATTTAAGCAACTTCACCTGAAAAGCAGATCAGAAATATAAACCCTGACATGAAAGTCAGTATTTAAGCAGCTCAAGGTATGAGGCAAAACTGAAGAGTAAAAGACATTGTTTCTGTTTTGATCGTTGGACACTAACTGAAATTTTAGAAATTTAGTGTAATACTGTGCTAAGTTTATGAGCAAAACATTGCTTTTAATTTGGTTAAAGGGATCATGTGTTTTTCAGTCTCTACTTAAAAGAAAAAATAAAGGTGGGATCAAAAATATAATTGCTTTTGATTAGCATTTAAAATAAGACTATAAAACCTGTTGTAAAGCACTGTTGGTACAAAGGAAGATTAAAAAAATAAAGATAATAAATTATTTCTTAAGACAGAAGGATATTTAAGTGAAAGGAAGGAGAACAAGGCAATTTTGAATTTTGGTTTTGGAGAAAAACAATGATGTGGGTTAGGTCAGTGCAACATTACATATAGGCTAATGATCTGGACGAGAGAGTAGGCAATGAGCTGGATATTTACTAATAACAGTCTTTAAGGTTTTTTACTTAATTAGCATGATTTGGCAATTAAAATCCAGAGCTCTGCAGATGCAGACACCCTGGCCCTGAGCAGCATGATGCCTATGAAATTCAACCGAGTATAATGTCCATAGGTGAAAATGACTGAAATAACTGATCTTTTGTGGGTTTGTTATGTGGGGTTTGGGTTTGGTTTTTTTTAATCTGAAAAATGAGAAGCCATGAAAGGAAGATAGAGAGAATGGCTTTTCTAAGGAAAAGTTTTCTTGTGGGAATTTTCTGCTTGACATTACTTGTGCTGTTTGTGACAGTTTAGGAAAAAATAACCCATAGATGATTTTCTCAAACAAGAAAATAAATTTAAAAAAAGACAGGAAGCCATAAAGTCATAACGATGACATTGTGAATGTTACTCTCTTGCTTCATTATATCTTATCACTTTGATCCTGTGATTTTAAGGCAAATGGTGCTGTGACTGAAACAATTGTCTTGCAAAGATGTGTATAAAATAAACAGTACCACCCAGGAATGCCTTAGTCTAATGAGGAGTTGTTGTCTGCCTAAAAAAAAAATTAAAAAAACAAAAATCCCAAAAAAAGACTAAAAATCAAATAAACAAAAAATCTCCTCACATAATAAAAGCAGTCAGAGCTATGGAAAATGACAGGGAAAAAATTGAATCATCTATATTCTTGAGTGGGAAGTGAGCCTCTTACCCTACCAAAAGAACAAGGACCTTTGGTAAACTTGACGAGGACACGCTGAAGGCTACAGAAGAAGGCATGATGACAGTTTGCTGCGGACTGTCCTCAGATCCCGCACTCATTGATATGAGTGGTTTTGATTGCTGTGAATTTATGCATGAGCCACTTCACAACACTTGTTTCCACATCAGGAAAGAAGAATCAGGTTGAATAAAGAGCATGTGTCTGATTTTACATATAAGAATTTCTGACTTGGTATCTATTACTTCTTTCGTTAAAGAAGCAAAAGCAAAGTCATAATAAAATCTTAAGCTTCAGGGAAATAATCCATCACCTACGGAGGCCAGGAAGGAATTTTCACTCTCCTCCGAAGAATATTGCCTTGGGTACACCAGGCATACTTCATCTTGCTCAAGAGCATGAAGCATTTGATCATTGCCAGTGGCAGCCAGGGCACTGTGATAGACCAGTTGTCTGATGCAGTCTGACAAATGCTGTGTTCTAGGTTTAATTTATTCAGGTTTAAAGTTTGCTTATGATGTTGATAGGGCATAGCAACTAGTGAGACAATATCGTTTAACTTGTCCTCGAGAAACAGTTTCAGAACACACAGACTCTAATTAGAGTAAATTACTCCTGATGGAATAAGCAATCTGAGAAAAGTAAGAAGAAAAAGTGACTGTAATTTCTAATGCCACAGGCAGGTCTTGACTGTACAAAACCTGTCTTTAAATCTTAGAAGCTTTGCTTTGAAGCAATAGCTAATAGTGCAGGGCAAGAAATAAGCCTGATTAACATTTTATTAGTAACTTTGAGCACAAAAGATGGACTTTCGACAATAGCTGAGACTTACCATCGTCAAATGAACTTGACATTTGTTGAAGAAAAAAAGTAAACGGAAGCCATTAAAATGACATTAAATACATTCGGGTGTTCATTCTGTACAGGGCTTGTCACTTTCTCATTTAAAATAACATGTTTGGAGATCTCCAGATCTAACTAAAGGGGAGGGGTTTCCAGTGGCTTAAATGGGTTGTGACACATCTATATATATGTTATTCACCAGTTAATATTAATTCATATCACAACAATCTCTGCTGCACTTTAATACAGCAAATCAATCAGCAATATCTACAATAAAAAGGCTGGGAGAGATGTACTAGTTTATTGCAAACAATTTACATCTGTAACCTTAAGGCTTTATTCCACAGGACTGATTGGAATTCATTTCAATGCATGAGGCAGTAGTTACCACTTTTGCTGCCCTAAAGAATAATTCAGTATAAAGCTTGGGTGGGCCACATCTTTCTCTGTATTCTCATGGTGCCAATACAGCACATAATTGTAAATTAATTTTTGAAGGGAAAGAGGTTTTCTTCTTGTTTTTGTTTCTTCGATTTTGGTTTTCGTATTTTTGATGGAAGTATTCCAGAGCAATTGCTCTTCTGTTTGGATTTTTTGTTGTTGTTCAATATCTTTTAGCTCAATTTTGCATAGAACACAGAAGACAATAAGGGAAAACTCAAAATAGTGAAGAGAAATAATATCTGCAAGTGGAAGAGAATAATCCCCTCGAAACCTATAATCAGTATATCCAAAAGGCATAAACTTTTTGTGAGCATACTGCTTGGTTGTAGACACAGATTTTAAGACATTTGGGAAAGAAGACAGAGATGTAGAGAGGCAAACTTTAAGAATATATTTTGTAGACTTTTGTAGACAACTCACTTTCCTGTACTGGAAATTTTAAAAAGCTAAAAAAATGTAGGAGGTTGAAATAGATGGAAAGGACTGGAAGTAAAAACGTGGGGGGGGGAGAAGGCGGGGAGGGGGGAGTGGTGAGTGGTGAACACTAAGGTATTCATGAGTGTGAGGTTTTCTTCCTGGGGGTTGTTTTTTAGCCTTACTGTTTTACAGTTTTCTCATAGTTTTGCTGTCACATGGGGTTTGCTCTCAGTTTTTTCAGTAGGCTGGACATGACTAGCTGATTCCCCTCAGTATACCAAATTTCCCTGGCTGCCCATGGGCCTTTCATTTCTGTCTGGAAGAGGTGTCTGAAGGCTGAGTGGCAGGAGCAAGAAATCTATTGTTGCACTCAGTAACAGGCATCTATGTACTGATAATAATAGATGTACATTCCTCTTTAATGTAAATTTCTGGCTTTCTGTTTTATTTTCAGCTTTACACACACTTATTAGCATATGAACTTTTCCAGGAATTTCTTTCCTAGGATTTGCTGTGTTTCAGGTGTGCAGTATGCTGACTCTGTTCAAGTCCCCAGAGACTAGTTTGTTTAACCTAATCCTCCCATGCTCAGATATGAGCTTTTCTAGCCAGATGTTCAAATCTGTGGCTTGAAACATTTAATAGGATCTCAGAAACTCTTTTTTCCCCCCAAGTATTAGCATTCCTTTTATTTAAAATTGGTGCCAGGGGGTTTGTAAAAACACTGACTACTTCTGTTTCAAGTCATTAATTATTCAAGTTTCCTCCATTTACTTTATATTTCATTCTGGAGGAATTCTGGCTTCTCAATGAGGAACGGGATCACAAAAAATACCTAGAACTGTTGGTATAAACCCAGTATTTTTTAGTAATCGGGACTGAAATCAGTTCAGAGAAGTGGGTGCAACTGTACCACCTTCCTTCTCCTAAAAGAATTCAGAAAGCATACAGCCAGTTAACTGCTGAAATTTAACTTTTTGTGATACAGTGTTTTTTAGCTCTGAATAAATGATGTTCAGAAAGTACATACAGGAATATGATCGTTAGCCTCTGTGTGTACAGTATGTGTGTGGTGCCCTAGGGCTGGTGAAACTTTGGTCTGCGTCCCACAGGGACACTTTTAAACAAGCTTTCCAACTGGTCTCTAGTCTCAATCAACATCAGTTTTGCTCTTATATTAAGAGTTACCAATATAAATAAGGGTTTGCTCTACTTTCATATATCCTTATTTAAAAGATCAATATAGAGCTGGAAAGCCAATAAAATTGAGTCGTTTTTGACTTGGTCACACATTAGAAAATTATATCTGCAGACACAGACCAAAGGCTGTTTTCTTTAATTTTAGATTTAACCTGACATATCACTGCCTTGCCAAAAATGGCATTCTAATTTGCCAATATGTGAAGTTTCACACAGTGCCATATGCAAGTGCCTGTATGCAGACTCTGAAGGTTCAAAGGTTACAATAATTTCTTAAGGGGAAACAAGTTGTATTCAAATGGTTATCCTCAAGTAGTGTGTTTTGTATTGGGAAACAAGGCAGTAATTCTGTATTCTGTCCTTGTCTACCTCAGTTGAAATCAGATGCTTGAAGGAAATAAGATTTCTCCTTCTGACACTTCTTATCTACAGATTTTGTAAAGTATTTTTTCCCCAGTATATTTTGCCTTTTGCTGCCAGCTTAGTTATAAAAAAGAAAGTCAGACTATGACTGCAAACAGGCAAAAGCTGACCCAAAATCTTCAAGAATGCTGTAAGTGTTATACTGCAGAATACCTGTAGCCTAACTTGAGGCTAAAACCAGCCCTGGATGTGATGATAGGCACTAACTGTACCAGGGAAGGGAGGATACAGCGTCTGCAGATAATGGCCCTTGCATTGACACTGCTTATTGCAAAGATTCTTTTTCTCTACCCCTAGTCCATAGACCATCGATCTCGGGGAATGCTAATTCACACATTTCCTTCCTGGATCTCTGTACCTTAGGGCATGGAAGTGTACATCCAAGGCAAAATATGTATCTTTTGTACTATCCTACCCATAAAGGAGGAAACCCCTCAAAAGAGAAAGTGTGCAGATGCAAGTTCAGCTTTAAACTCCAGCATTTAAATGAATCAGTGATTCTGTCAATAATTTTAGATGCTCAGACAAGAGGATTGCTATCTGGGGCCATTTGTAGATCCCCTGAATCATGAATGTTGGAAGTTTCTTGCACTAGTCTTAACTTGCAGTTATTCTCTCAAGATCAGATGTACTCTGGGGTCGAAGTCGAGTGAAAGGAATGTTTTATTCCAACATTTTAAAAAACTAGGAGTTGGATTTGTTTCTGAGTTTGACCTTTCAGAAAAAGGAATTGGCTGTCCTCATTACTGACTGTAGGATTTTCTTAACAGACATGGATCGGTTGGGTCAAAAGGTGAAAGATACCGAGGCATATAGAACATAAATGCAAATCAAATATCATCATTGGCATCTTCTCTCTGTTCTAGAGCCTTGAAAAAAGAAATCAGTCAGCAGAGAGTGTCTACAGTGCACAGAGCTACCAAATTCTGGGGCTGTGCTCTTTTTATTCAACCAAGTCCAAGAAATCTGAGAGAACAGGGAATCCAGAATCACTTCAGTTGCCGTCTTGGATGTGGTAGTGTCAACTAATCTGTGCCTTAAATAGTTTAGCCATTCTATTGTATCTGCTTGGATGGTCCATCACATTCCCAGATAAGTGAGTTGTGATTACTTTTCCCATATGTTAAAGTCAAAAAATCTTTTCCTGTGTATTGTAAGTGCACTCTAGGATTGTGTGTACCCTGTAAATTGTCTGGATTGGTTCTTTCAGTAAGGCAAGAAACTGTAAAGGCATGTGTTAAGCCTGAATTGCATGAAGAGTCCTGGAGCAGAGACCTCTAGAGTTGGGAGCAGCATGGGTGTAGCTGCACCACACTCTGAGGCAATTAACCTATGGAAAGGAGAGCTTCTTTGAGAGGAAGGCATAACATCAGTTAGAGAAACACTTCTGGGTTTGTTTGTTTTATTGTCTCATCTATATATAATTATATATATATAAAAAATATTGAGTGTTTTTTTAACTTAGGCAGATACTACCTGTTGGTGCTCATATATGCAGTTCCGCAAGGGCTGGAGTTGATCTCCCATTGCATTCTCTATATCATAACTCTGATAAAAGGTTTGGAAAAGCTTTTCTCTTCTGTTTGCCTCTCTTGGTGTTAATAGGATCAATCTTTTCCTTGCTGTCATTGCATTTCAGACATTCAATGAGCAGCACTAAAAGCAAGGAGAGAAAGAGGACAGTGTTAAAGACATGCATCATTTCTTTCCTATGCCTGTGGACAGACAAGCATTCTCTTGATGACCTGGAAGGTCTAATTACACTGGAGTACAGTGAAAAATGTACTCCAGTGAGGATACTAGTAATCTTCGGAAAAAAAATAAAATTTAAGAATTGTCCTTAACACTCTCTCACACAGAAAAAAAATAAATCTTATAATTTAAAACAAGTAGGAGTCTCCATACTAAAATATCCCTTCCCTCTCCAATCACAAGGTAACAACTGATATATTTTCAGTGGAAGGGGAGGGTTGACAAATCCAGACCGTGGAAGTGACAAGCAGATTTCAAAGGAATCCAGCAGGAAGCCTTCTATAACTCCTGTCAGTGAACTATAACTTCACTTTTGTAAGAATCTGTTTATGAAACAATTTATTCTTGTGAAGTTTGCACAAACTTGTGTGATAGGTAATGTGTTGTGCATAAAGAGCAAAATAGTGCAAACACTAAATAATGATAATACTTCTTCTGTATGAGTGAAGATTGAGGAACCTTCCATAAAGGCTGCTGTAATTTGCAAGTTTCCACTTGCAAACCTTAACTCATGGATAACAAAATGAAGTATGCAATACTTAGTAGAATTTTCAAGTTTTAGTTTAGAATTTTCCACTTAAATTCCCGAACAATTTTTTTTCTAGATTCATGTTTTTCCTGTGCTCACCTCTGTCTGTGTGTTTTTCAGTCAATCAGATATTTATACTTCTGTCTTGATAGTGTTTTCTATAATCTGTGTATTTTATTTTTCTTTCTCACAGTTCATCCCAAAAGGAAATCTTTGCACTGTAGTTTAGTTTGGTTGATCAGTTATTTCTCTTCTCTTGTTGAAATATGTCCATTGAGGAGACACTATTTATGCTAGAGATCATTTAGCACCCTAACCAGATGTAATACAAATCCGAGAGAGGTACCAAAGTTTTATTTCCTTCATGAAAGGGCACATGGGGGAATACCAGAATTGTTTCTGGTATTGGTCCTAGCCTGTGTATGGTGCTCCTTTGGGAAGCTTCTAACTGGCCATCAATCCATCTATTAAGCCTCATGTTTGATCATGTCAGTGCTGACTTATATGTATCCAGTAAAGGTGTACCACCTGACAGGGTACTCTGGCTGGAAAAAAACAAGCAACCAAGCAAACAAAAATAAATAATACTTTTTAAAAATTTCATTATCTCCTTTGGACCAGCACTGGTATGATCAATGACTAGACCTAGGAGTTTAAAATTAAATATTTACAGTGCCTTTAAACTACTCAAAAATGTTGTAGAATGCCAGTTAAAAAAACATTTATTTTTTTACTATTGCAATTTGTCCTCACATAAAGCATAACATATGAGAAGGAGTAAAGTGACTCGATCTAAGGCAGTATGGGGTTTACAAGATTAGTAGACAATAAAGAATTTCCACTTACTTTTGTAGTTTTTCTTCTTCACTATTAAAAATTGAAATGCATTTTGCTTAGAAGACAAACTCGATTCTGAAAATGTGCATGGTCATTTGTTTTCTGGGCACAGTCATTTATTCACTGAGAACGGTAGTTTTCCAGCTGGTCACTTTTTAATCCAAGAGTACAAAAATAAATAAATATTTTATTAGCTTTTTTATTTGTCTATTTCACCCACTATGTTTGTTGATATGATGTAGAGACTGCTGTTTGTTCAATCTTGAGAAGAGAGGAATTCTCTTGTTGGCTGCTAGTACTCAGTGGGTGGTTGCAGGAGGGAGCCAAACTCTTCTTAAAGTTGCACAGGAGAGCAAAAGGCAACAAACCCAGTTGCAACATTGTACATTTTACTTATGCATTAGAATTTTTTTCCCATGATGGAGGGCAGCACCAGAAAAGGTTTTCTTGGGAGGCTGTGGAATCTCTGTCCTTAGAAATGTTCAAAAGAAATAAATATTTTAAAAGTTATCTCGATTGTGTAATAACATCTCACTTTAAGTGACATAACAGCTGTACCTTCAGTTCTATGGGCAATTTTTTCTAGGAGTTCATTCTACAAGATAGAGCAGCTGTATTTCAAAATTATAATTTTATTAGTGGAATTGAGCTAGCAGGCTTTGTTTAGAGGTGCTCTGGAAATTAAATAGTTCATCGATTGCTGCTCGGTGATTATCTTTAGGTCACTGTAAATAAACAAACTGTACAATGTGATTAACTTTTCATGAGTTATCTCCTTTAAACTTTAAGTACTTCGTTTACAGAAAAGGTGAGGGTTTGTAAGTCACCAACAAATTCAGGAGTCACAGAGCAGGCTGAGCACCTTTGCACATCAGTAGCAGAAGACCTATTGCAATACAGGGCAGACACTGCTAGTGAGATTTCTCTAGAGCCATAATGGCAATTCTAAGGAATCTCATAACTTCATATACAAGAGGAAGAAAGTGCTAGTGGCAACTCTGCTCTTCATGTGAAACTGAACTGAGTTTAAGAATTGGGATTATTTTTTTTTGTGTCTTTGACTACTGCCTATTTTAAAACTGTGCTTGAAGTAACCAAGAAGTGTTGCTTTTTGTTTTTTTCTGTAATGTCAGTAATACTTGTCTCAATCTCTGAGGCGCCAAACCTGCTTGCACTGGTCAAGCCTTGATGTGAGCTGGTCCCAGTGTGTTATGCTTGTCCTGTGCAGGTTGCACTGATTCTGCATCAGTACTGAGCACAGGGTGGGGCAGTGGTTGTAATGAAGGCTTGCAAAACCTTTCTCTTCTTTCCCATGCTGTCTGTACAATCGTGGTGTAAGTGGCTCAAACAGAAAAATATGAGATGCCTTGGACTTTCCATTGACCAGATACAGGCATCTACACTGGGGACATCAGAAATGAAGAACAATGGTCTGGCACTCAAGGGAAATAAATAGATAAAAGCTTAATCAACCCCAGAAACAGCAGGCAAATATTACTGTGTCAAGCAGCCTGTTTTGCTCCATAAAGCAAACGAAAAAGGGTTGGAGGGAGAGGACAGAGGTAGGGGAGAATGGAATTAAAACTATGGGAACAAACAGTAAGAAGTAATATATATCAAAACCTCCATGGGCCACATATATATAGAAGAGAATAAAAAATAAGCTAGAAGAGGAGTCAGATTTATATTTTACAGTGCAAGGAAATATAAGCAGGCTGTAGAGCTGTTCTGTACAAAGCTCCATAGCTGTCTCATATATTTTAATCATACCTCGTTTTGGAAAATTTTATGTCTTACATCCGAATAAAACTAACATGTTTTTTTAATTAGCTACAATGACTTTAATTGAATGAGAACAGAAAGAACACAAGATGACTGCTGAAATGAATCAGTCAAGTCGAATTTCACTGGTAAATTGCCACCCGTGTGCTTCAGTCGAAAGGCAGTCTGCAGCTAGGCAGGGGCTGCCCCTAATCACATGGTTTTCATCACCATGGCAGAAAGCTCTGCAATAGTCACCACACTTCAGGCAGTTGTGGATGGGAAAGAGAGCATCAAAAGAATTGGAACACATTTTTATGTTCATGTAAAGCAGGTGGAAGCAAAAGTGGCCTTTCAGCTGCACTTTGGTTGTGATCCTGGGAGACTGAGGTCCTGAGTGCCTGTGCCCTGAACTGAAACTGTAAAAGGCATCCGTGAACACTTAGTCCTTAAGTGTCCTTTCATTTCAGTGAGACTCCTTTTCTTGAAATGCTCTTTATGCATTATACATCATCAGTACTATTTTTGTTTAGACATATCAGCAATCATCCCACAGCGATTAAAAATCATTATTCCATTAACTTTCATGCATAGAAAAAATTAATGACTCCATGAATCATAATTAAAGCTTCCACTTCTTTCAGCAAGCAGAAATCCAGACATTCAACAGACCTTCTTGTTATCTATTTTGGCTGTTCTAATGCTTCGTTTTTCATCTTGCTTTCATGCTAACTGAGACCTCCATGCTTTCCCTGCAAGTTTGTTTCCCTTATATGGCTGTGAAATTTTTGAGCTGCAGAGAACAACTGATGAGGGAAAAGATGGCTGTATGGATAGGCAAGGCACTTTGGGTATTTTTCTAGTATTTTGCTGAGTGCAAGAGCATGGTTTTTTGGTGTTGTGGGGGGTTTTTTTAAATTTTATTTTAATTAGTATTTAAATGTAAGGTTGGAAGATGTTTACTGTATTTTGCCAGATGAGCAGGCTGATAATTCATCTTACTCTTGTCCTGCTGCTTTTCCCCAGCAGTCAGTGTTTTATCAAATACATTTGTCAGCAAGGTCATAGTTACATACAATGAAAGCATGTGCTACTACCCCTTGTGTATGAGCAGGTAACCAGCAGCCTTAAAAAGTATTCAAGGTCACTTATTTAAAATATTTGCAGGTATTCATAAATATATTTAAATTAATTAGAGGAATCATCAACTAAATATTAATCAAAAATTTCTTGAAAGCATTTTGAGGAAAATCAGCTGTAGTCCAATACAGTGACATGTTTTGAAGTTCAGAGGGAAAACGTGTATATTCAATTTTAAAAAAAGCAAAGGGATATTTGTTTTTAGCATACCAGTCTAGGGAAAAGCATAATAAATGTTAATGTATATAATCACTTGATTTTCCACAAATCAGATATTCTTGAGAAACAAACTCTTGTAAATTGTTGGCCCTCAGCTATAACCTGTGCAATGATCCTTTCCTCTTGAAACCTTTTTTTCCATTTACTTCTCTGTTTACCTTCTGCATCTTCCACCATTTTCTATTAGTCCTGTGAGTTCAGCTGCCTCAGCCTTCTTTGGGGTAGTCGCTGGTGAAAGTCAAGCACTAGTAATGTAACAGCCAGCATGATGGAGGCCGAGACCTGTAGTTGCTTGTAAGTAATAGTGCTGTGCTTCTGAAATAGTAGTAAAAACCATGGTGCCTGGAACTGATGGACCTGCCCTGCTGAGGAGGCTTCAGGCTATTACCTGCTAAAGGTCAACTTGCAATTGATATTACTGTGGTTTTCAGCTGCAGTGTAGGGCTTTTTTTTTTTCTCCCTCAAACATTATTAATTATTATGCACATGTATATACAACTAAAATTATGATAATGGAATTTTTACACAAAATAATTAGCTATAATAAGATATTGATGACACTGGCAGTGATGGGGTCTCTTCCTTGAAGCATTTTTCATTGTGAATGGCAGGAATCACTCATTTATCTCAAGTACCACCTTCTTACTGCGTTTTTTACCCAGTGTAGCAGATCAAGCCTAGCAGCATGGCAGAGGTATGACACTGCCCTCTGCTAATTGTCTTCTTCCTCTTTTTCTTCTTCATACCTAAGATATTTGTGGGGTTTCTTCAAACCAGCAACAGAAAGCATTCTGTGAAGATTCTTCTACTGAAGAGGAGGACCTCCCTCCTATTCTCTGCTGCTACAAATCCTTTTTCCACATTAACTCTGAAGAGGGAGACTGCTGAAGAATTGTGTTTTTTTAAAGAGTGGTTCTTTTTCATCATCGTTTTGGTTGGTGGTGATGCAGGCTTTTTTCCCGCAGTGCTCTAAGATGTGAATACAAATTATCTGTGTTCTTTTTCCCAGATGCCCAGTGAATCCACAGTAACAAACTCACTAGGAATTTACAGACCTACCTTTGTAGCACCATAGTGAGAGCTGTCTGTGTCCTGGGTGATGCCCATAATTCTTACTCTGGTTGAAGAGTTTTACAGAGACATTCAACACGTCATCCATAAGTCTTAGCTCTTGAGTGATGAAGAACAAAGAAGAGTTTGATTCACTTACCATCTGACAATACTTTTTATTGGCAAGCTAAACAAGTGTTGCCAACATGTAGAAGAGAGCAAACCACTCCAGTGTCTCAGTCTGGTCACAATACAGTTTCCTGGAATGTTTGGATTGTTTCCCATCTCCATTGGCATCTATTACCATTTTGGTGGAAACCTGCCACAAGGTTTAGTGTCTTCATCCCCCTTCCTGTTCTTCTCAGAATTATTAACACTCTTTAAAGTGATGTTCAGTGAAAATCTAGTTTCAGCATTTTCTATAGATTTAAAAATACAAATCTAAATTTATCAGAAATAAAAACCAGTAATTTATTATGTCAAGTGTGGAAGCTAGCTCTTACCATGGTCAAATATCTTTTCTATCATCTAGAGTTGCCACTCAGAGAACTTTCTTCAGCAATAACTTGAATAAATATTATGAGCAGCCAGTTACAGTTTCTTTCCCTTCGGGACACAAAAATCTAGTAAAGAACCTACCATACATATTCCTGTAAGCTGCTATTCAGAAGGGAACAATATACTCTAAATTCTTTGGAAGATACAACAATGGCACAAAATAAAAATTAATAGTAGGACATTGAAAGATCCCCCATCCCCTGCCTTTTCCTCCTCCCCCAGTAGAACTGAACATTTTCTAAGTTTCATCATAGCAGCTTTCAGCAGAGATGAGTTCTTGCCCAAAGGCACAGGAAGATTAACCAACTATATCCAACTGCTCAACGCTCATCTGAAAAGGAGTCTAAAGAGCATATTGTAAGCTTCACAAATGCAATCAGTTTAGCAAGGTCAGATAAGGACAAGAGCCTGAAAAGGTATGATTCAGGATAAAAACTGAACAGATACTGATACTCTGCAATTAGAACCCAAATGAGGCTACCTACTGAATAGCAGGGGTGAAATACCACATTCTGCAAAAACTCACTGTCAATAGAACATACACAGCCTGAAATCGAACCCAAATGAGGCTACCTACTGAATAGCAGGGTTGAAATACCACATTCTGCAAAAACTCAACTGTCAATAGAACATACACAGCCTCCTCCTGCTGATGAGGAGAAATTAACTTTGTAGTCAACAAATTTATTGATGCTTTCCTTTTACAATTGTACAGTGGAACTGGTGAGATTAGGAGGAAATTTGTAATGCATAAATGAAGAGCTCTTATGCACATTTTCTATCACGTCAATGAAATGACAGTGTGCCTCTGACAGTGACCTCTGGTATAATCATCATTAGTGATGGAGCAAGATGGCATCTGCTGAGAGGCTGACACCTGATAGGTGAAATATATGTATTTTTTATGTGATTGAGGGCAACATTTTAATGGCAAGAATGCTTCATAGATAGTCAGAAAACCAAATTGCTGTACAATTGTGAATGTGTAAAACTGGGAAAGAAGTAACCTATTGTTCAGAAGATAGGCAAGAAGGAAGGACAGGAGAGATTAAAACCTAGAGACGAAAGAATGTATCATGGCCAATGTACCATTCAGCAACTGTAGAAAACAACAAACAGGCAAAGGAAAGTTAAAAATATTTCTGATCTTTGCAAATCTTATTTGTAAAAATCAACTCCTCTATTTTTGTTGTCACTTTTTAATTTGTAATTCACAACAGCAGATGGCTTGTTATGTCCTAAATAAAGGTCCTTATCCTTAGATAATATTTTTGCTGTAGAGTTGAACAATCAGTTCATCTCAGTATGAGATCAGTTCATCTCAGTGGCAAATGAACATGCAAGCTGTCTATTTGCTGTGGTGCTGTGCTCATATATGTGAGTCACTAGGACTTCAGGGTTCAAACTGCACTTTACTTACCATCACAAAAAAAGTTAAGTATCCCAAGGAATCTTTCCCTGAGGCTTTTTGCCTTTCCAAGCATGTGGGTGTGTTGTAGAAATGCATGAGAAAAGCTGAGTCAACATTTGAATCAACATTGTATTTCTTCAACCCTGCTGCCTGGGGTATATAACCACCTGTATTCCTCAAAGCATTTTATGTTTTGGCACAAAAACACAGCTAAAGTCACCTTTATGTGGTGTCATAAAGGTCTGTTCTCTGGAGATGTGTGTCTGACACCACTGAGATTGCTGTGAAAGGTTTCTCTTCCATCCAGTGTTTGGTTAAAGCTTATAGGGTTTTAGAAAGTAAAGATAAGGTAACTGCTTGCTAGTGCCTCTTACTGTTTCACGTTAGAAATCGGTCATATATGGATAAAAACTTACCATCTAAAGACTGGTTTAAAATAATGTGGTATGTTCTTACTAATTAATCTTGTAGGCCAGCCACCAGTGAGTAGTCATTGAATATAATCAACACCTTTTTATTGCTTACCTACTAAGTTTCCTTAGTTTTCTGGAAACACTGATAGTAGTAACCCTGTGGTTTTCTGTTGCAAGTTTGATCTTCACACGACATGTTCTCAGTCTCTCAAAAAGAAACTTGCTGCATGAAGCTGTTCTTGAATGGTCTTCAGCCAGATCTGTGTGTGCATACACGTCGTACGTGCAGTACAGTGAGGCTGAGATAAGCCAGGGACTAGTTTGGCAAGAGGTTGTAGAAATCAGAGGCATAGAAGGAAAGTGTTACCTTTCCACTGTTGTTTGCTTCGCCTGCTCAATTTCCTCTCCCTGTCAGTAAAACCTAGGCCATTACAACGTTTTAGAAAATAATATCGTTTCCATTTATATATCAGCTGAAGAAAATTTGATAGTTCTTTATTCAAAACGAAGCTCTTAAAAATACAACATAAAACCATGTGAAAATATGTTGTTATTCTGTCATTGAAAGAATATTTGTAGACACAGAAGACAAAATCTGAAATTCGGATTATATTGCTGAAAGAAAAAAATACCGTAGGAGAACACTACGAAAAAGAACTGCATATGGAATTTAAAAGCCAAAAATCAAGGTTCTCTACACCTTTACCAAAAGGTACTGTCATAATGGGAAAGACATTCTTAACTGTAAAGGCTGCATAGTTCAGTCAGAGGTCTGAAGATGTATCCCAGTTACATTTTTATAGCCTTCACGCTTCAAAGTACTGGTCCTCTGAAAATTTTCGTAGAAGCAAGGTTGTTTCAAGTACTTGATACCATAAAGTGATATCAATGAGTAGTTGCATCAGTGAAACTTACCATTGCTGTTAAGTTTTTATAGATTCACACGATTCACTTTCTGACTAAACTTGACAGTTTCTGGAAAAATACAAAAGCAATGGTTTCTTCTTCACTGGAATCAAATAATTGCAAGTGTGTATGGAAACTGTCGTGACCTGAAGTACATTAATTTTTTGTTTAATTTAGTTTTGAAAATTCTAGATTTTCTAAGACAAACAAAAAGAAAAGTGTAGTTGAGTGAAGATCTGGTGCCATGAACAAAAGAATAGGAATGTAATAGACCATAACAAACAAAAATTGTTAGACACATAATACTTAGAAAAACCCTAGTTTTAATAAAACTGCAAATCTTTGAATGTCTTCTCAGTGTCATTTGGACCGACACTTCAGCAGAAATGTGATAGGAACACTGAAGCTTAGCCCTTCATTTGCAACAGGGACAACATTCAGAGCTTTTTTCTTTCTTTTTGTACAGGTGCATATCAGGCAGAGATAAAAGAAAAACAGATATGACAGTTTCAGTTAATAATAGAAGTTGATGCTTTGTGCAGTGGACCAATGCTGATATGACGGTACTCAGGTGTCAGACTTGTGCTGTGCTAGGAAAATCACTGCTATGCAGTTAAAATCATTGCAGTTCTGTACAAAAATGGTATATAATGAAAAAATAATGTAGGAAACAGCCCCTTAAGTGCTCATAAAATTCGCAGGCACTGCAAAAGCTACTGTTCAGTGTGCTGTGCACAGCAAGGGTGCTTTGGTGTCCGAAATGGACCAGTTCAGGGCACCCAATGCAGACCTGGGTGAATTTGGTAGCAGCAGGTGATCAGATAGTTTTTTTAAATAAAAGATAGTAATAGCTTAATGTAGGTACTCTTACAAACTGCCTTTTATTATTTTCACTATTTTTGAGGATTAAAGCTTTTTTCTTGTGCACAACAGACATTTCATCCCTCTGCCTTATAGCCACTGCTTATATGAAGAGGAGAGGCAGGTAAAAAATATTAGGAGAGGTAGACCAAGGGTATAGAAACAAATAATGTAGCTATTAAAACCTGTGCTTAAGTTAGTGAAAAAAAAAATATTTCTAATACTGGAAAGAAATTCAGACTTCTTAATGCACTTCCCATAGACATTATAGTCAAAGCCAACTCATGGAAGAGCACGCAAGAGGAGAGAACAGTAACCTGCAGCCAGATTTACATAGATCTTTGTGGTAGGATTTCTGCCTTAATTTGTGCATATAATTGCTCTTTGTCTATGTCTCACTTCAAGTCAATTGAAGCTCCTTCCAGAGTGTGATTCATTATCTCATAAAATAGATCTGATAAATTATCTAGAAAGAGAGCCTAAGGTAGGTTGCTCACAATTAAATGTCTAATTTTTGAGCAGCTGAATCTCACTTTATGCTGACTGCAAAGTAAGATCACAGAGTACATGCATGGCAGTTGCCTTGTTCTTTCCTGTAACCTCTATCCCACTCTAATGAAACAGCCCTCATGAGAATGACTTTTCCAAGCTGAATTAATGCTATGAGGATTAGTTTTTACCTTCTATCTTTCCCTCACTCTTCGCACTTCTATCTTCTTCTTCTTGAAATCTTTTCAATCTCTGCTCCCAGGCCTCTGTTCTTTTCTTATTCTTTGCTTCTTTATTTCCCTTCCAATATACTAGTTTGAGCTGAAGGTCCTCTAGGGTCTGTAGAGTCTGTCCATTCCCTCCTTCCACTATGCCATACCTCAGGGTAATCTCATCTAACAGCAATCTAATGTACTATTTCTTTTTCTACTGGGAAGGCATGTAATTTACTATCAATACCAATCCTGTTTTCTTCCACTCAAGCTAAAACCTTGTTTCTCTGATACCTCCAGGTAAGAACATTATCTGTTCTTAAGTTCACCTGCATTACCTATCTCTGCAGCAGCATCTTTCCTTTTAGAAGGTGTTGTATGAACTGCAGATATCAGTCTCTGTTTGCAATTTCCTCCAGCCCACACCCAAATATTTTAGACTAATTGTACATTATACCAAATACACATCCTTTTCTTGCACTGACATACTTTTATCCAGGCTCCCAGCATCACGTGTCATCCTTTTCTGGCCTTGACCAATGCAGTATTGCTTCTGCTCAGCAGTCTTGCTAATGTTTTCAGAGTGCTGTAAAGATTGTTCTTCTAACCTCTCTTTTTGAAGTTGTAAATTTCCCTTTGCGGTCATCCATTGGATCTCCCTTTTTATTAAATTAAAATAAGCTTTCTGTTAACTTCATAGCTTATCCCTTCATCTCATCAGGTCATTTCAAACAGACAACTGGCTCACAACCAGCCTCCGTCATTGGTCTGTCCCTGATTCTTATTGGGAGTATCCTGAAGCAAACCTCCTTCATCATTTTGCTGAAATGATCTCCACAAAGAAACAGCAAAATTGTCATCATCTGTGCTATTCATGTGCTACATATTTCTATTGTCTATTATTCTTCCCAATTTTAGTTTCTTTTGAACAACAGCTTGTCTCTATTCTCCTATAATGCTCAATCTGTATAATTTCTCCTGGTTTTTTCTCCCAGTCTTTTCTTTTTTTTTACAGCAGGGTTTTGTTTATGGTTAGAGTTCATGGTAGTAATATTAATTAAAAGAAAGAAAAATAAGGAACAACTGCAGGATTTGGTGTAATATAAATTGAAACACTGTTAACAAGGTGGGACTAGAAATTAATTTGTATTTATTTTACGTAAAAACTTACAGTTCTTTACTTTTGATGGCCAAGGAATATTTAAATGATGTTGCAATACTGTAGTTTCATTTTTCTCAATGAAAAATTCTGTTGAAAAATTTTACTGCCAGGAAATTTGTCCCAACCCTCATAGTTCCTGAGGTGGCAGTATTCACTCTGGCTGGTTGACAGTGGATTCAAAATATTATTCTATACAGCTCAGCTGTGTTGTGTTGTATTATTGTAACTTGAATCTTACAGATTTCTGTGTGCATTGCAATATAGTGCAGCAAGAACTCTGCCAGTCAAAAAGAGTTATTTCTGAATTACCGTTCTTCAATAACAGAATTCAGCAACCATGCTTATTAAATCAAAACTTTAGAAAAGGAAGCATAAACCCAATAGTCCATATAGATGAGAAATATGTTTCTCAATATCTGAATTGCTCAGATGTGAAAATCAGTGCAAGCCATACAATCACTCTTATATTGTGCTTATAAAGGGATTTTCATAACAATGCGATCTTACCAATTGCATGGTTTATTTCTTCAGGATAACAGAACTGGCTAATTTCAAATTATTTGTACAAGGTGAAGATATAAATCATAAAATCTTATATCCTGTGAAGCACAGGGAAGGATTGCATAATTGAAACTGCTTTACAGCAATAGGCTATTCCATCAAATTAGAGAGGTTTTTCACTCCCAATATTCGGAAGGAAGCTATGAAACTAATTTGAAGTTTTGGCACATAAACGTGGGAGAGTTAGATACTTGGATTGTAGTTTGATCATTTCTTGGAATGGACAAACTCTTTTTCTCTACATCTGATTTAAAAGCATAATTCAACTTCCAATTTTCTTTTCTTTTTTCCTACTTTTAAACATATAGATTTCTACAGATGACATTTTCTCCCTGTATTAGCTTTCAGTTAGAATTTCTTTTTTCTCCTAATTTTTTTTTTTTCCCCAGGCATTTTTAATACCCATGAAAATCCATTTTGTATTGAAGTCAAGTTGTCAACAGAATTCAGAAGGCCTTGATAGAAGGCAAAAGAAGCTAATTCTTTTATTTCATAAACTGCCTATGAACAATAATTCTAGCACATGCAGACTGCAGGCAGGTAATTCTCCAAATCTAGGGAAAAAGTAACTGATTTTGTCATGGTCTAAATTAAATTTTATAAACTATTTTAAGTCTTTTTTAATATGTACACTATATTTATTTTATAGGCTTGTTTCCATAAACTCATATCTCACAATCAGAATATTGCAATGTCTAATTTAGTATTTTAGAAAAGCTCTTGCCATCTCCTTACTGCACTGTTTGGTTAGTTAAATTCTCTGCTATAATCATTTTGCTTGCCCATCTAAAGATTTCTTTGCACTCACCCCTCTCTTACATCTGAGGATTCCTTTAAAAAAAAAAAAAAAAAAACCTTCTCCCCAAAAAGAAAAAAACAAGCTAACAAACAAACAAACAAAAAAAACCCAAACAAACAAACAACAACAAACCCCCCACATGTGCAGCTACATTCTCTAGGAGGAAAATTATGTGTTTAAAATTCATGTGCTAAAAATTAAAGGTTTTCATTGGTAGTGTGTGCCCGATGCACGTCTCTAGATAACCATTTTCTAACATATCGTATCAATAAAAGCACTTTATAGCAATTCCAGTTGCTCAACCACCTAAATGTTCACAATGAGCTAGCACCAAAATGCAAAGGAACAGCATGTGATAAAGCCTCTGTTCCTGCAGACACCCTATTGCAGTATTTCCTTCCTGACTCCACCAGCTCCATGCCCTCAGCTTCCCCAGCCGCAGGCTGGTCTGCAAAAGATACTCATCCTGAGAGAAGTTCTTGTAAGTGAGCTGGAAAGATAGCTGAAGCCACAAGCCTTGTGGAACATCAATCCCTAGCCCTCTTTTATTCCACAAACCAGAGAGCTCAGGTGGCTGCCCTTCTGCTCTTGTAGCACAGCTGACCAGCTTCACAGGAACAGGGAAACATTTTCAGGGAGTGTCATGGTATAAGGTGGAAATGGGGGTAGCAGATGAAGTGTGAAGAACTGCAGGGATAGCAGTTTTGCACTGTTGATGCATAAACAATTTAGGAGGCTTCCCATATACTCTGTATTTTTCTACTGCTCTGGCCTGTGAAACACCAGGAGTATGACCTGTCTTCTGACTGACAGGTTAGCTCATTGCAAATGTAACAAGCAAATGTGTTGGGAGGAATATTCCAAGCAAATATAAAAACAGAGTACTTTACTTTGGGGTTGGATGTTTGCTTTAGAGAAGCTTCAGGTTTAATTAATTCCAATACCCTGAAAGCAAGGAGGAAATCACAAAACATGGGCTTTGGTGTGTTTTGTGTGTTAGTCTGCCTGAGTCTTATGCCTGCAGTTTTTAAAGATGCATGGAAATGTTAGACCACAAACCAGCAAAAGCAGTGAAAAGTGATTCTGAGGAATGTATGTGCTCTGTCCTTTCTCTCCCAAAGAGAAATATGTTTTAAATTGCATGGCCCATACTTGAGTTCTGCAATTTGTACCATAATAGCTAACTACTGCTAGCAACACTGAATATTCAAGGACATTTCTCTGTTCTGAGGATTGGATTGGGTAGTTTTAAGCTTATATTGTTCATATTTATAGGGCAAATGTTGTCGGGAAAAAATTTAGGAAAACAAGCCAAAAGAAAAAACACCCAGTTTTAATTCAAACTGATTCTTCTTATGAATCCCCTCCAGAGTTAGATTTTTTCTTCTTTATAACAAAAAGAGTTTAATTTAAAGTATTTATTTTTTCAATTAATTTAAAATTTGTTTCTAAACAAAGAGACAAACAAAAAACAGCCCAAAACCAACCCTGTGCTAAGATGCAGAAGGAAACACAATATTCAGAATTTTCTAAATTCTTTTCATCATGTACTTGGAGTGTTGGTATTATTTACTAAATTACATGCATAGAAATTAGGAACCTATTGAACATTATTCGCAGACGTATCTCCTAATGAAAAAGTAACTTTTGAAATTTAGTACAAGCATATAGGAAGTTAATGTAATGTTTCTGCCAGCTATCTTGCCCAGGGATCAAGCAATCATGGGAACTGAAAGTATTTTAAGGAGGAATTATCACAGTTGCTATACCTTCCATAAGAATAAGGACAACTGTCCCTTTCTGACATTACCCTGCTGGGTGACAGAGTATTATGCCATCCTGAAATGCTGTGACTATTAAACTCTACAATCCTATTCTTACAGGTCACTGAAAACACTTTGAAATGGTTTTTTTTTATAGTTCAGCCACAGATAAATGAAGCAGAAAATGTCTGTGTTAGAGACTTGTCAATTAAAGAAGAAAAAAAAATCTTTGCTTTTTCTGCCCTTGTTTTGACAGATTTATTTTTATTTCTCTAGCAGAGGAATTTTTTTTTAGAATTTAAAAGACTGCAGCTTATATGGGGAAATGAAGCCTTCAGTTTTGAACAAGGGAATAGAATTTCTGCATAGTACAAGCATGTGAGATTTTCTACAATATTTTGTAGTTCTCTCAGTGGTAGTGTTTTACCTCTAAATTGTGTTGCCTGAGGCATTAAGGAGTAAGGTACATGTGCTCTGTGCAGTTGCTTTGAATCTTTGACATACAAGTATTTTAAAAAACATACCTTGGGCCAATGTCTGTTGGGACATGCACAGGGCTAAACTACAATCCACACATGAACTGCAAAGAAAAAATGCTTGTATAGCTAAAGATAACCCTCTCCCCTCCCGTCCCCTCCCCTTCCCTCCCTTCTCCTCTCCTCTCCTCTCCTCTCCTCTCCTCTCCGATTTTCTGTTTCACTAATTTATAGGACATTTTAAGTTAATTTTAGTAAAAACACTAACAAAACAAGTATTGCTAGTGTAAAACGTTCCCATGTACTGTACAACTAGTTCACAGCTCATTATTTATGTTCTCCTGTTAATATGGAAAACCCCTAAGCTTTCCAGCTTGAGTGCATGGACCTGGGCCTTGGGACGTAATGACTGAGGTTAGGGTACAGCTTCCTTCCTGATTTTGAGCATGGATTGAATATGATCTGTATGATATGATCTTTACACCAAGTTGACTGGTTCATCATTTCCCTTTACAGTGAAGAGGATTTTTAGGCCCGAGTTCACTGTTCACTGGCCATGTCTAAAAAAGAATATTACTGGAAGTTCTGCTTCTAAGTCATATTCTGCTAGATAACACTGCAGTCAGAAGTCCATGTGCAAGAAATTTATTTTTCAAATTAAGCATGAGGGATACTAAAAACAGTTACTGCAAGGTCAAGTTTCTGTAGTTTCCTGTCTGCTCTGCCTTCTACAGTGTCCTCTGCACCAGTGCACTAAAACTCTGTCTAACAGGAGACTGTAGGACTCATTAAGAAGAAAAATTACTCCTTTCCATGTCTGATCATGTGTATCTTCTCATATATGTTTGAAGATCCTGTGATACTTGGCAGGATTTAAAGTCTTGCTTCAGAAGTTCCACTGAAAATATGAAGGACAAGTGACAGATTTTAGTCTGTTTTCAAAAAACAGAAGCTAACTATAGATGGGATTTACAGACACAATTTCCTCTGTTTTCTTTCAAAAGCTGGAATGACAGACAGAAACCAAGTTTCTTGCAACAGACAACTATTTGTTTCTCTTCAGCCCATTTCTATCCCACTGAGGTTATGTGGGTGCATTATCTATACATATTCTGTATTAAGATATCTGTGTTGCGTATGTTTCTCTATCAAAGAGTGAGGAAATCATTTAATAATACTGCCTAGAGCTTTCCATTTAAATTTTCATTGCATCTGGGAAAGCTGCTAAGTGAACGAGCATTGACTTTCTGAGATAAAAATAAACCCATAGTGCTTTAATTTTTTTTGGCAAAGAACCAGCATTTCATAATTTCATCCTTTTGGTTTGTTATGGGCTATAACTCAGCTTTAATGATCTGATTCAGTGAAGTAATAAAATCCCAGCTTCACTTCAGCTTTTTTTTCTTTTTAATAGCCAGATTTATTGGTTCATACATGGGTTTTAACATCTGCAGGTCAGAAACTGTCAAATTGCTTAGACCAAGGTATGTGTTTGTTACTTGGGCACAAATGAACACATAGATTTCTGTATTAGAATTATCAAAAGACTGATGATTGTATCACTAGTGACGTATCACCCCATGGTTTTCTGCCAGGTTTTCTATTTACTTCTTAGGTACTGTCACCCGTATTTTAGCACAGAAGAAAACAGTTTAATGAGAACCAAAAAGACAAAGAGGTGTTTGAGGAACTGATAAACATTTATACATACGTGAGGAAGGTGAAGGAGATAATTCATTGACTATTATAGTTTAAATTATGCTTGTTTAGGAAATGTGATAGAAATAAGAAAAAGGTCTAATATTTCAGAAAGATCTTTAAAAAAAGGTAAGAGGAAGGCACAGAGTAAACTGGTTTACACTCAAAAAATGAGGCAAAGTGTACTTGCCAATATTTACTTCCCTCAACTCATTTTTTTTGTTTTCATCAAATTAGGGGTAGACAGGTAGGGTTGAAGGAGAGGGGAAGGGTCATGTCCCTTGTCCTGCTGGCAATGATTTTCCTAATGAAGCCCAGAAGTCTGCTGGCCATCTTTGCCCCGGGGGCACATTACCGTCTCATAACCAGCTTGGTGTCCAGCAGGATCCACAGGGCCTTCTTTGCAAAGCTGCTTTCCACCTGTTAGTCCCCAGTGTGTCCTGGTGCACTAGGTTATTCCTTCTTGCCAGCAGGACTTCTCATGTACCAAGAGGGTGCTCAAACCCTAGAACCAGAGGGGCTTCCTAGGGAGGTGATCAATGCCCCAAGCCTGTCAGTGGTTAAGAGACATTTGGACAATGCCCTTAATAATACACTTTAACTTTTAGTCAACCCTGAGGTGGTCAGGCAGTTGGACTAGGTGATTGTCTCTTACAGCTGAGATGGGGAAACACAGTGACAGGAGATGAGGAAAAGGCTGGGGTACTTAATGCCTTCTTTATCTCAGTGTTTAGGAGTAAGACCAGTTGTTCTCAGGGTACCCAGCCCCCTGAGCTGGGAGACAGGGATAAGGAGCAGAATGAAGCCCCCATAATCCCAGGGGAAATGGTCAGAAACCTGCTACACCTCTCAGACACACAGAAGTCTATGGGGCTGGATGGGATCCACCCGAGTGTACTGAGGGAGCTGGCAGAAGGACTCACTGAGCCACTTTCCATCATTTATCTGCAGCCTGACTAACCAGGGAGGTCCCAGTTGACTGGAGGTTAGTTAATGTAACACCCATCTATAAGAAGGGTTGGAAGGAGGATCTAGAGATGTATAGGTCTGTCTGTCTGACCCCAGTGCCAGGGAAGGTCATGGAGCAGATCATCTTGAGTGCTGACAGGCAGAATGTGCAGAACAACCAAGGGATCAGGCCCAGCCAGCCTGGTTTTGTGAAAGGCAGGTCCTGCTTGACCAATCTGATCTCCTTTTATGACAAGGTGATCCACTTATCAGATGAGGCAGAGGTTGTGGTGTTGTCTACCTGGACTTTAGGAAAGCCTCTGACACCGTTTCCCACAACATTCTCCTGGAGAATGTCTGCTCATTACTTGAATGGGTGCACTCTTTGCTGGATAAACATTTGGTTGAATGTCTGGGCCCAGAGAGTGGTGGCGAATGTAGTTACATCCAACTGGCAGCCAATCATAAGTGGTGTTCCCCAGGGCTTTGCACTGGGGCCAGTCATGTTCAATGTCTTTAATGACCACCTGGATGAGGGGATCAAGTGCAGCCTCAGTCAGTTTGCAGAGGACACCAAGCTGGGTGGGAGGGTTGATCTGCTGCAGGGTAGGAAGGCTCTGCAGAGGGATCTGGATAGGATGGATCCATGGGCTCAGAGCAAAGGTATGAGGTTCAACAAGGACAAGTGCCAGGTCCTGCTCTTGGGTCACAACAACCCCATGTAGCACTACAGGCTGGGGGCAGAGTGGCTGGAGAGCTGCCCAGTGGAAAAGGACCTGGGGGTGCTGGTTGACAGCCACTGAACATGAGCAAGGGTAGGACACCCTGTAGTCTACCAAATCAGCTAAGACTGTCATCTGGAAGAGGTTTATGGTGATTTCCAGTGGCCTACAGCATGACTGTGCTTTGCTTCTCTGAGTTTACCTTTCTGGATATGTGTCCACATTAAGGCAAATGAGCAGTGTGACTTGACAACTTTTAGAGGCTGTTGGATTCAGTGGACTTCAGAATGCAAGAGATATCTCCAACATCAATCAGTTGGAACTGGCTTTGGTGGTCTCTAAGGCACAGGGGGCAGCTGGGGAAATTTCAGAATAATTAGGAAAAAATGTGATTAGTTGTTTGGCTCTTGCCTGATCCAAACCTATTTTGTACTGCTCTAGTGATTCAGCAATGCTCAAGGTTGGTATTAATGTGCATGGAACCATAATCTTAGCCTCATCAAGGCTTCCCCTGACCCTCTCCAGCAGGAAAAACAGCTTTCCTAGAGCTCTAGAGGCTAAAATTATTTGCTCCTTATAGATAGTTTTCTTTAGGTTTATCACCTTGCTCCACTTCTGCTTTTGACATATGAAGAAACTCTTGTGCTATGCTGAAGAGTAATTCAGCAGAACCAAGGAAGTGATTTTTCCTCTGAACTTGACACTGGTAATGCCACACCTCGAGTTCTGTGTCCAGTTTTGGGCCGTTTACTTCAAGAAAGACATTGAGGAACTGGAGCATGTCTAGAGAAGGGCAATGAACATGGTTAAGGCTCTAGAGCAAATGTCCTGTGAGGAGTGGCTGAGGGAGCTGGGGGTGTTTAGAATGAAGAAAAGGAGGCTCAGGGGAGATCTTATCACTCTACAACTGCCTGAATGGAGGTTGTAGCCGGGTGGGGTTTCGTCTCCTCTCCTGGCAACCAGTGACAGGATGAGAGGACCTAGTCTCAAGCTGCCCCTGGGGAGGTTCAAGTGCAACATCAGGAAGAATTACTTTATGGAAAGGGTTGTTAAAAATTGGAATGTACCACCCAGGGAAGTGGTGGTGCCACCATCCCTGGAAGTATTCAAGAAATAACTTCATGTGGCGCTTAGTGCACTGCTTGAGTTGATAGGGTGGTATTCAGTCAAAGGTTGGACTCGATGATATCAGAAGTATTTTCTAACCAAAATGATTCTGTGATTCCATGATCATATGTCAGGAGATGAGATCATACATTCCCAAGGAAAAAAAGTTAGGAAAGAAAAATGCAACATGTTGTTGTATAGTCAATATGAAGAGGGGCTATATTGTTTCTGTTCTTTTAATGAAGCAGTTCACTCCCCTGTAATTTCTGCTTCACAATATCCATTTACTAACAACATAATAAACAAGGGCTGGGGGCTTTTTGCCTTGACTTGTAAATAACATTCTACCAATGAGGTTGCGTGCAGGAGCAAGGACTGCACACCACTGATGGTGTTTGATCTTCAGATGGTAGAATTAAATCCTAAAATCCATTTTCCTGCAGCCAGTGAAAATCATATGTTCAGCTCCTACAGTCAGCACCTGCGTCTCCAAAATTAGCAAACATTTTGAGATAGTTACACAGATATCAACAAATCATGTGTCTTCTATCTTTCATAGAGCAGTATTCTATTTTTAGCAGGCTATTCTTTTCTCTTTCCAGAAACAGAATTTCAACATAGAAGTCATAAAGATTCCCCATCTGACGGGTGCAGACACCTGTGCAGTTACGCAGGCACACATATATGCATTTAACACGCATTACCCACACTGCATACAATTTTTTGTCATTCAAATAAGAAACAGAAAAGAACATCAGTAGGGATCTCATTCAATAATTACCTATTGTTGAACGCAGCACTAGGCTTTTCCCAGAACTTTCTCATGGATAATTCTCATCTACTCTGCAAGTGTGTGAGATCTCCAATAATTTCCTTCTGTGTTTTTGTGCATATCATTCTTTAAATGGAGGAAGAAACAAGCATTTTGGGAGTCCATTTTGGGGTCCATTTAACAGATGCATATTTGAGTAATCAAAGGTTTGTAAGGTTCAATTTCCATTTAAAATTCAAAGTCAGCTTCCTTCTTATGAAATAAGTATTGATTTTCTGCAGAGGAATGCTAATCAGAATGCTCCTGAAAAAGGAAAGGAAATTGAGTGTAGAAGAAAGGCTCTGTGAAAGAAGATAGGAAATTTAGTGCCTCCTCTCTTTCTGAAGCGAATATGCTTCTTGGACCTTTGAGCTTGATGTCCAAGATTGTCTACAAAGCAAAGTCTATGAAAATAAATACTGATTTTTTTGATACTTTTCTTGATATCTTGGTTTTGTAGTAGTGACATACTTCAAACTACAGGGATTATTATAACTGCTGAAATTATGAATGCTTTTATGAGATTTAAGACCGATCATTAAATCTAATCTCCTTTCTCCAGGAGCTTTGCATAAGACCTGGAAAATATTAGTAATTCTTGTTTACTAATTCAAAAAGATGTAGGTGATTCGTAGAGGTCAGGGTGAGAAGGAACCACTGAGATCAACAGGGGTTGGTCCTGGAGTCAAGCTTCTGTAGAACTTATATCTTGGGATGGATAGAGTCCTGTTCAGCCTCTCCCATCTACTTAGAGCAGGGCATTTTTTTCAGACTACCTTCCAGAGGTCCCGCCAAACCTAATTTTTCCCTTGATGCTATGGTAATCAGTGAAAATAAAGCTAGAATACAGAACCCAGCAGCTTCCAACTCTGCATCCCAGCTCCACATCAAGTTGAATTTTGGACATGGTTCACTCCTTCCTCCATTTCCTACCTTTCCAGTTTCCATTTTTAAAGACCTGGTGAAAGCAGCAGTGTGATCCAACAAGTTTCAGCTTGACAGGAGCTGGTTTTGATTAGCAGAACTAGGTCTGTCTGTTGACTGTTGCCTTAATGTAATGTATTTGAGTTTCTCTATCTAAAAAATATTATTTTCACCAGTGGCAGTAGCTACACAGTGTTTGTAATCACGGTCAGCAGCAAAGAAATTAAAAGACCAGAAAAATGCAAACTGTCACTCCACCTCGCCTGCCACCAGAGGGCTTTATGAATGGTCTTTTATGAATGTTGTTAGCTTTCCAGCTACATGACATTTTAAATGATGGATGAACAAAGGCATCATCTGTGCAAACACTGGGATGTTTGAACCCAGAGGAAGGTTCAATAATTAGTCATGCAGAATATTAGTAACGCCCTTTGGTTATATTCCAAGTTCCTCCTGGATTACAACACAATGTCACAAATCATCAGCTGCTGCAATTGGTGTTTTCACAAAGGAAAAGCTTCCTGGTGGTAATACTGAACCTTGGAATAATATTTAACTCTGCGTCTTTCCGAAAAACTGGTAGTGTACAGGAACCATTTCATTCTACAAACGGCTTTTTCTGCTTATACTTCTGGTAAATGGACTAATTTTTTTTTTATCATCTTTCCTTTCCAGTCCTGTCATCCCTACAGAACTGAATGTGTTCATCAGTAGAAAGTGAGACAGTTTTCTACTGTTTATGTCATCAGCATAACTATGAATAGTTAAACATGCAGAGTCCTCTCTGTTACAGCTTCAAACAAGTACTAAGATGTACCTTTCCAGGCCCACTGTGGGCCCTAGGCTACATGGAGGGAGGTAAATGAGGGCACGGTTTGAAAGCAATGCTTTGTCTTTCACAGTTGTACCCAAAGGAAGCATTTTCCTGCAGAAAGGTTTTTGGATTGTATTGTGCATGTGAGAAACAACATGCTTTACTTTCCAGACTCCTGGATGGTTTGCAGAACAGATGCATAGAAAAAAATGACATTTTAGTCAGCAAGCTAAGTGAATTTGATCTAGAAATCATTGGGGTATAACAAATAGGTAACTTTATGCTACTATTTTTTGCAAAAGCGCTTTTAAAATAGGACTGCACCTTAAATCATTTAGTCTCAAATAGAACTGGACGGTAGGGACAGTGTGGAGATAGAGATTATGTAAAGAGCAATAAAAAAAATTAAAATGCCTTTCTCTTCCGCTCTAAGGTTCTCCAGCAAATAGGAGATTTCATATTCACTGTTACGGGCAGCAAAGGCCCATATGGTGTTAAAGATACCGATACAGTGCTGCACATTACTCAAAAAAAAAAATCCTATTCACATAACATTCTACCTTTATACTGGATCATTGTGCACTTAGTATCACTTCAAGATTAAAAAAAGCAGTTTGGGCAGACAGGTTTAAAATGGAACTCAGTCAAGCACACTTTCCTGGATAAATCAGGCTAACTTCAATGTGCACATAGCTGAGACCTCCTGTGATTAAATATTGGGTATGTATGCCAAGGCGTTCTGGCTGTGACTTCAATTGTCTGTTTTAAAACACAAGCCTCCTGCAGAAAAAAAATTATTTAATTAGCTAAATAAAGTGCTTGTTGAAAATCCAAAGAAATCATTTGTGTGATAAATAAGGTTGCTTATTACCAAGCTAGGATGATTATAGCTATTTTATGAAATTTTAATTACATTATGTGGCTGCTCAAATATTGGTTTTGAACATTAATCAAGTTACTTGGGAAGCATTTCACGGATGGAAAAATAAAAATGAAATGGCTTATTTACTTATCCCAATGTATTAAGAAAAAAATTCAGTGGGGAAATCATGGAAAAGCCATCAGGGAGAAAGCCCTGCCTAAGAGTGTTCATAGTCAATAGATGTCTAAAACAAATTTTCACTTGAATGATCCTCCAGTGCTGTCTCAGTAGTATCTCCATGCTCCAGACGACATGGTATACTTAAGAAGCCATGTGTATAATTTTATAGGTAAGTTTATAGCTTGAAGCATTAAGATCTTTTACATATTTAGGAAACCATAAGATATTCTCATGTTACTAGATAAACAAGATGTATACCAATTTTGTTATTCAAAATATGAAGCTTTTTATGGCCTCTGAAAAATCCATAAAAATTCTTCCACAGAAAAAAGTTTGCAGTGAAGAAAAGTGAATAAGTCTGAATTAACTAGACAGATATGGATTGATGCTGAACTGATGTGACAAGAGCCCATGTTTTGCCACTGCATATGTTTCCTGTCTCAGTGATTTATTTCCTGTGGTAAATTGCACAGGACAGAGATGTCACCTGAAGTCTGCTGAATTATTTCATTTTACATTTTTATTATCCTTTAGAAACATTCCAGGTTTGTATTAACATTGGCGTCTTGAGCAGCAATTCAAGGGCATTGTCTGTGCGCGCAGTTTTACTAAGTACACATCAGCACTGATGGTAGCAAAAACCATCAATGGTGCTTCATCACAGACATCCACAAACTCACAGCTGTATTCAGCAGAGCCCTTTACAAAGACATTCAGGTGAGCATCTCTTCTGTATTGCATGACCTAGCTCTGCTTTTCCCTCATCCACAACCGGAGTGATGTGGAAGAAAAGAAGCCTTTTCCCTTCATTTTCTCCCCTGCAGGAACTGAATAAAGGCCCAGCATATTTCTGCACTGGCAACCCAGGAGCTGCAGCTTAACGGTTTCCTCAAGTCCAGGAGGAAGAGGGAAACGACAGAAACAAGGCAGCAGATGCTGTTTTGCATTTCTGTCCAGGTGTATGAATAAAACATACCTTGAGTCTTGAAACTGGCGCTGTAGTACACATGCTATTTACTCATCAGGAGCCCCTAAAGCCATTGCTTCATTCAGTAACCTTCACATCACACCCTTGGACATCCATTTCCAGCCAAGGGTCATTTAGAAACTCTACAGTAGGATACTGTTTGTACTAAAGGGGTGGGACAACCTGCAGTCAGAAATACAGCTAGTTACTTTTCAGTACTTTGATTTCAACTTAAAAGAGCAGTGTTTGGCTTTCCTGTGTAAATAGCTCTGCAAAGGTGATGAGAAAAATGACATTAAGGAAAGTATCATCAATTTTACTGCAGGATAAAATCTAAACTATATCAAAGTTATTTCTTAAGGCATTTCTGTAGTTTTATTTCAAACTAGTTGATATTTTTATACAAATCGTATGTTTTAATGAAGAAATTATAGCACTGCGTTAGACTTCTGGCAATGAGAATTCCCCATTGTTACAAGCCTTTTTCTCAAGCCGTTTAAATGTAATTCAGTGTTCTTCCCAAAGTGTTTCACTTGCATTGTGCAATACATCCCTTATCAAGAAAAAATATTTCTATGTATTGATAATAACTTCAGTACTAATATCTGATATGATTTGTGGCATTTCTTTTCTCTTTGGAGAAGACAAAATGCCTGAGAAGAGAAAATATAAAGTGGAATAATATGGGGTCCGGATAATCAGATAGAACTTTGAGTCTGAATTTTTTTATTGCAGCAAAGGTTTAGATAGCATGTAAACCCAAGAGACAATCTAGGTATTCTCAGCATGTTTTATATAACTATTACACCCAGAAAGCTCTGAATATTTAATCCCTATACAAGGGCTGACTCTCCAGCTGCTTGTGTATGTAGATCAAAATATTATCCAGATCACTTATAAGTTGTTCCCCATTTCATGTTGCATTTTTATTAAAAATCAGCTCAGATATTTTCTGCTCTTAAAAATAGTGGTATTCAGGATTGAACATTTGTATCACCCAAGCATGATATGTTCTAAGTGTACACTGGGGATAGTGTATCTGTGAATCTCCAAATACACACACTCATTTTACTTCTAATTTGTACAAATTGCCTTAAACTGACTTAGTAATCAGTGATCCTTTTGGGTCCCTTCCAACTCAGCATATTCTGTGATTCTGTGAATCTGTGAAATATTCATCTTTCTTAAGAAGCCTTACCTAGCTTTAACCATACAAAAAAAATATTTTGTACCCATCTGTGTAAGCTTGTCTGCTTAGTAGAGTTTCAATTCCCAACATAAAAGTTTTGATTCTGTGAGATCCAGTAAAAATTTTATTGGTTTTCTTGATTTATTTTTAGTCTACATTGTTTACTTGGGTATGTCAAACAAACTCCATGTGCTTGCCTGGATTATTACTGTCAAAAATTCTGGTTGCAGGAGGTGCAAAAGTTTTGAGCACTTCTGTGTATGGGTGTTTCAGCTCTTCATATACCTATTTAGACAAAGTGAAGCATGATAAATCTTACAAGGAACAGTAAAATAGATTTACTGAAGACTGCTGAGGGCTATGCAGCATTTCATAACTTTCAAAGACACCATTAGAGATAGTACTTGTTCCATCACATTTCAGCAGGGTATGTCTTAAATTAACTTTGAATAGAGGGACATTGAGGGGAAAGAAAGACCTTCAAAGAAAATTAAATTTTCAATGCAGGGACCATCCAGGTCCAAGGACATCCACATTTCTGTCTTTTGCACTTTTCAAAGTTCAATTGAATAAGAATTGAGTAAGAGTATTTTATGTTCAGATAATTATGTAATTATTTTGTTTTATAATACCTTTCATTCTAAAGAATCCCTTGAAACTTCAATATCCCTACAAAGGAACTGGGAGATATTTTTCTGAAGGATAACAGAGTATAGCTGGAGAACAAATAGCTTTTTGCCAAGTCGAAGTTTCAGGATGTAAGAAACTTTCTCCAATTTTATCCTCTCATTAGATTAAGCAGCCAGAGAACTTACATGAATGAGAAAGACTGATTTGTAATCCATGTACTTTAACCTATGCTGCCTTCATTCCAAATGAAATTAATAACCAGGGTGGAAAGGAAATTGCAACCTCTCCCATTGGAACTATTCCACCTTGGATAAGTAATGAACCCTTTTCTTGGACAGGAATTTGAGCCTTTACTTCCACAATCCAAGATAATTCTCTGGTTTCTGAGAGCTAGAATTAATTTATCCTATGTTTTCTCTGCACTAGTGAGTGTTTAACTGAACATATTAACTAGAAAAACCATCAGCGAGAGAGAGATTGTCAGAACTGATTGGGAAAGGAATAATCCCTTGCTTTTATTTTGGTACAAAACCTAATCTTTGCCCTCAAAATGTTCTTGCTATAACCATTTATCAGTGTGGTGGGTTGGCCCTGGCCATTAACTCACCACCCACCCAGTCACTCATCCACTAGTCCTCAATCAGAATGGGGACAACAATTTGAGGAGCAAAAGCAATAACACTTTTGGGTCAAGATAAAGACAATTTAATAAGTGATGGAAAGATTAAGAAAAAAAAACAAACATAAAGGTTGAAAAGACAATCACTTCCCATGCCACAGGCAGACTGCTGCACAGCCAGTCTCCAAATATGTCTGAGGTCAGCTATCCTGGCTGTGTCCTCTCCCAGCCTCTTGACTACACCTGGGCTATTGATAGTGAGGCAACATGAGAAACAAAGAAAGTCTGTGTAGGCACTACTCAGCAATAGCTGAAACTGGTGTATTATCAACACTTTCAGTCTCAAATCCAAAACACAGCACTATACAGGCCACTGTGAAGAATTTTAACTCCATCCCAGCTGGATCCAGTATAATCAGCTAAGGCAAGAGATCTCAATTTTGCTAAGTCAGCATTTCCCAATGGAAAAGTTAGTTTACTGGAAAAAAATCCCAAATTTGACTAAGATCTCCAAACATTCCCTAACAACTTGGTAAGATCTCAGTCCAATTGAAATTCAGTAGAAGGTAGGCACTTCAGTATCTAAAGATACTTCTGTATCTAAAGGTATGTTTAAGTGGTATTCCTTTTTAAGTTATTTTCCAAAATAGTATGGGCCTCTGAGATGGGAGAGCTGTGAGCCCTGGTGACTTCCTTCCCAGGCTAGATTTTTTTCATTAGGCTAATGAAATATATTAATACAACAACAAAAGCCAAGATATGTTTTCAAATACTTTTAAGTCCTGAAACATAGCGTCAAACAAATTGCTAATCTGAAATAGTCTTTAGCCTGGAGAAGATTCATCTTTAAGATTTTCTCTCGGTTGATTTAGATGTCCTAATATCCCACTAATATATAAAACCTGGACATGACCATCTCTCTCATTTGACATTTAGAGGGTTTCATGTGTCTGAATTAACATTTGGAATTCTGGTGCAGTATCAGCACTCTGATTTTGCAAAGTGACATTCAAATTGCTTCCACTTTGTTGTCCCGTGAAGTAGCCTCATTTCCATTTTAAGTTGTCTACCCTGGAGGACAATTATCTATTTCAACATCTCCTCCAACTTGTTTTTTGAGAAGAGTCATTGTATTTCCTTGAACTAAATTTCAACAGGAATTGCTTTAAAATTTTTCTTGATTATTCCGTGCAACTTTGTTGACAAAAAGAAACATTGATGTAGTGTGCCTAAAACACTTGGTATTGTGAATATTTTAGCTGAAAATGCAGAAATTCAAAGAGTGAAAGAGATAGCATCTGGGAAAAAGGAGACATGCAAGGACAGAGAGGATTAATCAAGATTCACATTAAAGAAAGTGTTGTCCTATTTACTAATTCCATTCCAAATTGTGTTTCTTGAAGAATGACATTTTTCATCTCTCCTTATATTTTCTCCATTAGTCTGAACAAGACAGTGGAAGGAAAATAAGATTGTAGTTTATGATAAAGCAGAAAAAAAATCCAAGACCATTGTGCCTGTTCACGTGTTAAAGATTCATATTTGATCCTGCAATTTAGGTGGAATGTGACAGTTATTAGACAACCTCATTTCAAGAAAATTGGAAAAAAAGTTGAACCAAATGATCTTAATAGCTTTTTATGCTACCTTAAGCTTCTAAACCCCTTCTAAATATTCTATCATGGTGAGTTCTTATGCCTTCAAATTTGAAGGGGCTGCACTTGCTGCCTTTTGAATTTCCTTGCATGACCTAAAGAAAGATGAGGCAGCTACCAGCCCAATACACTGTATTTATTCAGTAATGGACACACTTCCCACAGCACTGCTTTATTTGGTCTCTAGTGCAGTAGTCATTCTCCTTGTAGAGAGGAAAGAGAAAATACTGTGCTCCCTCACTCAGATGGAAAGGGAACTTCTTAATTTAATTTCTTTAGGCAGCATGGGATGGATACACGCATTGTAACTTAGTCAGAAGGAGCAAACAGCATCAGTGATTCAGCATATGCTTCTTCTTAATCATGTAATTTATTCCCCTTGTAGTAGTTACAGTTTAAACCAGCTTCATTTCCTGATCCTCAAGGACAATATGAAGTCTTACCCCTATTATATTACTATGTTGAAAGGACACCTATTTTCTGTGTAAGAATGATTTTTTTTTCAAAATCATAAGTTTCTAGGTTGAGCCCCTTTATTACACATGCATTTGCTTTTGATATATAGTCATATGCTGTATCTCTTCTGAGAGCAGTTGATTTAACAAAATTACTTTTATTTTCTGGAGAAAACATCTTATCAAACCAGGAAAAGCAAAGCCTTTGGAAGAGTTGCTTAGTTTTCTGCAGCATGTCACAGAAGGAAAATGCCAGGCTATCTATCAGTCCTACCAGCTCGACTGGGTCAAACCATTGTGGGCAATCATTCAATACTTAGCAGAATCACTTTGGTGAGTACTGATTGGAGCTGTTGATACTCCTTTTGCTGAGAAAATCAGTATGAACAGTGTAAGGAGGTAGAAGGTCAGATTGCACGTGTCTGTCTCTGCCATTTCAATTGGTTTTATTGCAATTCTGTCTAAATCACATGCTTTTTTCCACACTCCTTGCTATTTCAGTTTTTATTGTGTTCTCTGTTGTAACTTGTAAGGTGTTTTCCTGATATTAAAGACCCATTCCATACAGATCTAATACATGAATCAATTCAGTATTACTTAGTCAAATATCGATGAAACAAGAATTAAGAGAATCTTGGCCTAAAATAACAACTTGCTTATACTTCTTCCAAAATAAGATTTACTATGAAGATAAAGGACAGTATTTTATTACACTAGAATTTTTATAGAAGCAGTGTTTCAGCAGACACTCCCATTTTTTTTCTTACAGGCTCCTTAATTTTTCTTCTATCACAACTTCACTCATTCTTACAGCTCAGTTCAGGGTTGTCTTCAGTATTTATGGCTATATTTCATATTGTGTATTAAATTTAAATGTATTTTCTATAAATTCCCAAACTCTGTATAGGTTTGTTCAGATTATTTATATTCTTGTCTGGACAGTCTTCTTCCTTTAGCAGGACTTATATTTAAATGAGAGATAAAAATATATGAGCAGACTTTCAAAGATGCTGAGCAGCCAAAGTTTCTATTGCCTTCAACAGCAGCTTTGTGCAGGTTCTTCAAAAAACCTGTCAGTTGGGTCCTAGCTGAAGAAGTGTTTTACTACAAGTTATTAAAAATTTCAAGACTGTGCAGCTGTAGTATTTGAATGTTAAGATACTCAAGTAGGTGACTCTTGTAGTTTGAGAAGGAGGGTGAGGCAATACATGTCTTCCGCAACTTCAGTAACCACCAGAAATGAAATGGTGTTTTATTTATGTGAAGTTGGAAGCTGGATGGGGTTTTACTGTGTATGTGTAAAATAAGTTAGTGTTATTGATAGACCTATTCTTGACATCTTTTTGTTGTTCATCTTGTTTCTTTCCATTTTGTGGCAGCCCTTGACAACCAAAATTGGTTTTACTTCATCCATCCTTCATATCAGAGAAATGAAATAGCAAGTACTGACATGTCCAAGACAAGTTTATCTATGTGATATCACTTCTCTTTCATTTTGATCTGAAGCTTTGTTTTCATTCCACACTCATCTTCACTCCCAAAGAAGAGACAGATATAATGCCATAGTTCTGATGACTGAATACAGAAAACTAAGTTCTGTCATCTGTTATGCCTCATCTAGCTCCAATGATGAAACACATTTAAAAACATGATTTGAGTTCCATATTAAAATATGTTTTTTCTAAATGTGTTTCATTTCCAGTGTGCTTACTTGAAGGCTACCCTTTGACGGGTTTTTGGCTTTGATGTCGGTCTGTTCATGGCAGATGGATTGTTACAGTTGTAGCCTATTGTTGAAGTCATGGTATATATGTGAAGGAATCGTTATATATTTCATCATATATTAAATATATCACTATTTCTTCTTTTTACCTAGCCCCTTTAAGGCTGAATTTCTAAAACAGAACATGTTTGTGTAGCTGCATGTTTGTGTGCATGTGGCAGAGAGCAGGAGATAGAAACTGACCTACTATGCACTATATCTGACTGATGATAGATACTACTAAATTTCTCACCCGTGAAGATCTTTTTTTTTCAGGACACGAGCATTACCACAATCACAAATATTTTTTGTAGCAACCTTTGCAGAGAATTCAGCAAGAACAGGTGGGCTTAGGTACCACTAAGTCCCATAAACAGGCTTAAATTTTGCTGTCTGTTCATACTACGTGTATTCAGAGTCAGACTCGAAGGGATTGTTTTTTCTTTTTCTTTTTCTTTTTCTTTTTCTTTTTCTTTTTCTTTTTCTTTTTCTTTTTCTTTTTAATTAATGTGAGGAAAATTAAATTGGTCTTAGTAAAATCATCAGGTATAGTCTCAAATTTAAATTGCATTAATATCAGTCATTAGTAATCAATCTCTGTATGAGTGAAAATCATTATGCTAGATGTAAAAGAACTAGTTTGTGGCATTGTATTTTATTAGTACTTCCTATCATAGCATAAAGTTAAATCAGGCAGATTGTACATCCAGGAAAAAATTTAAAAGTTTCATCAGAAGTTACTGAAAGAGAAATTGACCAGCTTACAATATAAGTAGGCCAGACAGTAGGAAAATGCCTTTGCAGCAAATTGAGGTTTTGGGTGGTTTGGGTTTGGCTTTTG
>NW_008237885.1:2546954-2552723 GCF_000691975.1 Corvus brachyrhynchos | reverse complement strand
GGGAGGGTGTTGAGTAAAGTTAAGTTGTATGCTATATGCTCATGTGAGCACATATGTTTAATTTCACTTTATATCCAAGTGAAGGCAAGTATAATTTTATTCCTGTGCCACAGATCACTTGAATAATAGATGAAAGACAGATAGAAAAACTGGCATATATTTTAGACAATTTCAGCAGAAAACAGTAGCATTTATTTCCTGCTGTATGAGAGAATCACCAGGGAAACACAGTAAATATGTAGGCAAATTTTGTTACCTCTGGTCTTGCTTATATCTAAGCCATTTGTTTAAATATAAGCACAAAGTTAAATAAATAAAATATTTACAATTACTGTATTGTCATTGAACCACTCCTCCTGGGACTTTTGCTGTTGGAGGAACTCCTTTTGGCTCTATGGGTGCATTCCCCAAGTCACTTAAACTATATTTTGCCTTCTAAAGGAAGACAAAAGAATAGACATGCAAGATATACTTTAGTCAAACAGAAAAGATAGCTGCCTGCAGCGCTTCTGGAATTACTTCAAGAGGTCCATTGTGCTAATTTATTATGGATAGTAGATTGAGTATGTGCAAGAAACAATGCAATATTTGTCACCTAATGACCATTATTTTTTATTATGCTATTTTAAAAAGATCTGGATGGTATAAATAGAAAAAAATGTTAAGCTTCTATCTAAACTTGTATTGCTATTCATTCATTACATAATTAATTTTGTTTTAAACAAGACTGAGGGAGCTATACTGGCAATCTATATTTTTACCCCTTTAGTAATAATCTTTTCCTTGTTGATATTTTCACGAATTGCAATGCAAATGTTTCCTTGAGCTTTACTTTGCAAGTTTGGAAACTATCATTGACTTTTTCCCCCAATTTATTCCTTGTCATTTTCAATTTAGAAAATGGATCAGAAATATTTTTCTGTCACTCTAGAACCATACTGATCAAAACTTTACATTTTTGGACATTTACTATTGCTTCCAGGATTGGCAAGGAGAACTAGATTTTCATAAGAGTTTTCTTTCAAATATAACAAGGATTTCCACATACACAGTAAGAGAAAAGGGAAAAAATATAAAGGTCATCTAGATAAGTACTATTGCAGTAATCATCCTGCAGCCTGTTAGCTCTCTGGAGGAGTTCTTGGCAATGCAGAGCTGTGCATTGTGCCTGTATTTGTTAAAAATACTTTGAAAGAAATGGAAGCATTCTAATTATTAAAGCCTAATTTCTGCAAGCACCAGGTGTGACAGGCGCCATGTGATGAAAAACATATTCCGTATTTCCAAATGTCATGAGCTCTCCTGATACAAAGTTCAAGTAATATCATCTGTGGCTTTAGGTGATGATAGAAATCCATATGGGAAATTATATAATTGCTACTATCTTGGTGTTTTGATAGCATTGCAAGAATTGCTGAAATTACAGATAGAGATATATAAACATATATATATATATATGTGTATATATGCAAAGCCACACACTTGTGTGTGTTCATAGTTTTTTGTGCTGATGAATTTTATGTTTAGGAAGATACATGTTTGCTCTGGATCATTTTCCTTAAGCAGATGGTATCTTTGTGATTGTTGTGACACTTCATTGTTGCTGCCTGCTGATGACTCACGGAAGGAAAATCCCAGCACACCCAGTAGAAGAAAATAAGGCTGCTTGGTGTTCTTTGCTACATCTAATTTTCTAACAGAATTTCGACAGATGTGACAATTTTGCTGAAATGTTGTCAAAATAATAGCAACAAGTTGACAAATCAAATCTGGCTCATGTTCAGTCCCCTGGTACTATACTGGTTCATCTGCAATAACAAGGGAATTTATATCAGTGTCATCCTTGACAACTTGATCATTTTAGATGGCACATTATCAATTTTTCATCCTTCTCTATGCCTTGCCTTTCTTTTTCCTTTTTTTTTTTTCTGTATGTTATTCTCTCTGGTATTTTTTGCAAATAATTATTACCCAGTGTTTCTTGATCCCCAGCTGGAAGGAAAGACATACAATAAGGAAATCATAAGCATAGGAACTTCAATCTGACATCAAAATGTGAAGGAAACTAAGCTTTAGTAGAGAATTTTTCTATTTTGTGCTATTTACAAAAGTAAAACAGCAAGACCAAATATACCCAACACATGCAGTGGTAGAGTTCCATGCTTGAAAAATGCCAAAGACAGATCTTTAGGAATGCAGTCTGGCTATGGCATCTAATGAAATACTGTGAATATGCTTTGTGAGAGAAGATATTTTGCTCACTCCACAAAGTATTTCTGTTTTGTGTCTCCATGATCAGAATTTTTTTGTGAATCTTTTTCCTCTTTTCCCCTAACGGAACTGATTTTGACAAAGATTTTGCTGAAATGACACAAGGTAAGGGATAGAAACCAAAAGGATGAATGGCTTCTTTGAAGAATAACTGTAACTTTGAAGAATAACACAGATCCCTGCTGTGTCAGAATCTCAACTCAGAAGAACCAAAATTTCACTGTCCCCTGCCTGAATAAGAGATTTACAATACATTCTCTGCTTCTGAGCTTTGTAGATGTTCTATTTTATAAGGAAGATAAAAAAGTCATTAGGCAGAGGCAAAGAACCCTTTACTTCACAAAACTGGTGGTCACGTGGGATTTGAACCTTCGCGTTTCAGGCTCTGCATCTCAGGGAGCTCTTCAGTTTCTTAAAGGCTCAGCTACTCTGTTTTGTGTTGTACAACTGCTGAATTCTCCAGATCTTTGTCAGGGTGAAATCATGAGTCATAAAGGCTCTGTGTGAATGTACAAATTCACAACAGCATCTTTAAATGACTACAAGGATATAAATCAGCCAAAAACCCTCTACATAAAGTACTGTTAATTAATCAATAAGGCATTCCAAAGTATAAGTGGGACGCATATATTGGAAAGAGAACAGAGCTTTTCTTTCTTTTTTTTTTTCTCTGCACATGTTGTATTAAGATTTCAGTGTGAATTTTGTTATTTGTGGGTAAAATAATCCGAACACCAGCCTGAAGCCTGAAGTGTTGCCTGGATTCTTTGCCCAATGCAATTCACTTTTGAAAAGAGACCACTGCATTTACAATCACATATTCTTGTTATTTAGGAAAGTCAGTAAGTATTTATATGAATCCATTCTGGTAAGATATAACTATTCTGCTGTCCATCCAGGTCTCAGTGCATAAACATCAAGATCAGAAGTTACCCTAATGGATACATTTGTTGTCACACTCTACAGGCAGGTTAAGGGCTGAATAGCCATTCCTATTTCACTACCATAACAGTAGCCTGTTCTTCGAGGTATTTTGACTGATCCAGCTTTTTGCAGCAGTGAAAACGGAATGCAAATTTTTAGAGGAAACAAAAAGTAATGTTGACAAATCTGACTGAGGCAAAAAGTATACTGTGGAGAAGTAGTGGATTTTAATGTCAGTGTTCTGCACTCAGATGATGTAAGACAGGAATGTGAAAAAAATAGGTATGTAGAGAAATTGACCGTCCACATTAGGAGTAAAAATGAGTAGGAACTTGGTTAATATGTGGTATAATTTCTGTAAACAAATAAAAAGCTAGTCCTCACAGCTGACAATTTATTACTATGTAAAATAACAGTTTTATACATAAAATGCAAATGAAGATTCAGAACAGATCTGGTAGTTACCTTTCTACAGCACAGGGGGTGACATCAAAAATATGCTTTACAGTGGTCTGGCATCTCTAAATATCATTGCAGTGTACCATTTTCTGTACATCTGATCAACTGAAGTAAATGTGTTCATGACTAGGTCGTGTGATGACAGTCAGCTGGGGCATACTAACAAAATTTAGGGGGGAAGGAAAGGATTAAATTGGGAAAAATTAATCTGAAATATTTATTGTGACCCAAAATAACAATCCTTATTCTTTACATATACAGCATCCTTCCCTTTTTTTATAGTATTAATTGGAAAATGGAATTTGACACATCAGACATACTGATTAAAATGTTTATAATGAAATACCATTTTATTTTAAAAAATACATAAGAACAGATTTGGATTAAAATTTGTTCTTGAATTTAAATCAGATTAGACTTTTACTACAGTCGCAGGTGGCACTGTGTGCAGCATTATTATCTCTGTCTCCAAGAACTTCCAAAAGCCAAAGGAAGGGCAGGCCCAGCACTGGAGTCTTGTGTTCTTTATGCTGTGTTTCACCACTAGCTCTGAGGAGAATCCAACAATAGCCTGGTGCATTTGGGCATTGAACAAAATTTCCAAAGGTGTTCCAGTAACTTGAAGCTTAATATTTCAAAATTGAATGGGTTTTAGATGCCTAAATTACTATGATTTAGAACAGTTAGGCTTCTGAATGGTTTTGTAGAATTTTTCACTGGATATTTTCAAATATTTTCTCCCCTTTTCATTTTTCTTGTGCATCACCCTCTTGGTCCACATAGACAGAAACATCACAGACAGGCCATTAGTAGCAGCTTAATAACAATTGCAGTGAGGGTGGAGCCTTGCAGGAGCTCAAGGACTAGAATAACAGTTTTGCAAAGAACCATTTTCATTTTCTTCCTCCCGGTCAGCTGGAAATACTGCTGCATTAGTTCTACAAAGCTCCTGAAATACATCAAACTAAAAGAACTACATGTACACAGCCTATAGATTGTTACAGAGCTCATTAAAAAAAAAAAAAAAAGAAAGGAAAAAAAAAGAAAATAAGCTTTCTCTTGGAAGCAATGGGTTTTATATTCCTTAGAGGAAAATAAAGATACATGGAATGAAAGGCAATTCCTCCCATGAGGATGATTCCATTTTTTTTACTTCTGAATTTGATTGGGTACAGTTGGATTCCATTTTCCCTTCCTCTCCTGGTGCAGATTCTCACTCTTTAGATCCCTAGACCCATCCTTCACTGCAGAAGAGGTTTTTCTGTAAATGCAAATTACTTGGTAACAGGTAATTTGATATAGTGGCGTTTTCTTCTGTTTTGAGGCATCTGAGGAGCTATCCTGTATAAGGATTTGTGTTCCTTCTCGGTTTTTGAATGACCTTTTCACAAAGAATTTCAAAAATCCAGTAATTTGTAGTGCCTCTCTCGGTTTCATAATGGAACAGGGATTTGTACTATACTATATGTTGTTTTAGGGTACTTTACATGAAAGAAGTGTTATAAAAGCAAATAATCTAGCTTCTTTTTTTTTCTGATAGGTGCATTCTCGAACAGAATAGTTAGCATAAGAATTCATACGTTTTCAGGGCTGAAATCCATCGCATACATTCACTGTGCTCCAGTGTAGCTGATGCAGTGGTCAAATGTGGCATTTTGAAAGCTTTAACCATTATTAGAAACAGAGAAAGATTTATGTGAATCACTGTGACTCACAGAACTTGCTGTTCTGGTCTCATGAAGCACAGAGAAAAGTCTGTGTGAAAAAAATAAATATTTTTAACATCATTCTTTTTAAAATCTGGAGGAAATCATCAGGCTTCATTTATCAATTTTCCTTTTTTTCTCCCTTTTCATTCTCTTCATCAGAAAAGAACAGTTGTTGACTATATTTATACTTACAGCTTTTGAATTACTTTTTTTAGCTCCATCTTGTATCTTCTTCATGATCATGATCATTTAATTCCAAGGCAATGCAATATGGCAGAAGATAATATTAATAGAAAAATAAAGAGTTAAAGCAAACATCGTGCTTGGTCTCTTGAATTTTGTTTATATAGGAAGGAAAATCTTCATAATAGAGGTGATGGTCTGAGACCAGCTGAGGATGCTTTTT
>NW_008237885.1:2525690-2546917 GCF_000691975.1 Corvus brachyrhynchos | reverse complement strand
ATGACCTCTCCTCCTTGGGGTGCTGACTGTGTGAAATTAGAAGTCTTCCCTTGTTGGTTAATCCTTGAAGTGACTGTCATTGCTCAGAACAAAGTGAAGTAGGTCAAAGCATTGGTGACATAGAGGGGTGAACTTTTAACTGACTCCTGACTGACCTTTGGGTCTCACCACAGACCGAGGCTCAAGTCTGACCGACAATATTTCCATCTTTTGCTGTATGCCTGTAACATGAGTTTGCTTTGTAAAGATAACATTTCCCTTAATAGACATACCAAAGGGACATATTGCCAAAGCCAGGGGCAGTGAACTTATCTGCCTTTTTCTATTTTTTTACTGATCTGTATTTATGTAGTCAGGGCAGGCAAATCTTGTGAGACTCACAGACTCATTTGCAAGATAACCATGTCGGCAGCATCATTGTATCTCAACTCTGAAAATTTAGAAGAAATGCAGATTGAGATGTGTTAAAAGCAAATATACAAAATGCAGTTTTGCTCTGTCTGAGAACTTGAAATAAAATAGGATTTCAACACAGAATGTTATTTACTGCAGTTATTGTTATTTTTACAGTGCATGTGATATGCCAAACACCTTACTGTCCTCACGATTATAATCCCTGGTCCTGTAAAACTGTGAAACAAATTTCATCTATTACTTAGTGAAAAGTTGAAAGGAATTAAGTAAATATAGGTAGGCAGAAGTGTGACAGCAAGGGATGTAAAGGAAACAAGGATGCATCAGTGTGTATTTTTTCCAAAGCTTTAACTTCATAGACCTAAATAAAGCAGGAAGTCCTAAAAAAAAGCATGACTTATTTAAAAATAGCTGCCTTAGTGACTCAATATTTGTGTGCATAAGCTCACTCATAAAACTGAATGTCTAAAAAGAGAGGTATCCCAGTCCTACACTTCTTATGTTGTAGGTGTGTGTAAATACGGTGCAGAGAGTTCCTTCTTATATTACATTTTCCTTGCTGTTTGGTCTCAATTGGGAACATAAGTCCTACCAGGGGAAGGCTTCATGAGATGTTTTTTCTGGTTTGGTGTCACCTGAAGCTGTCTGGTACACTTACAAAAAAAGGTTATTTAGCTTAGATGACAGCATTATACCACTCCCAGCTCCAGAATTTATCTTCTAGCTAAGAGTCCCCGCTGTCAATAGCAAGTTAAATTTGAGCCAGCAGTGCCCTGGTAGCCAGGAGAGCCTGAAAAATTCCTCATATATCTCCCTAGACTGATTTCACTAAAGCCATGAACCTTTGCATGTTATCCTGAACATGCTGTGGGTTTCAACGTATCACATCACCTTTCTCCTGTTGTTTCTTTTGCTGCCAAAACGTATTTACTTTTCAGCTGTGTATTAAGGTGACTTGTGTTTGACCTTAAACTGTAATAAAAGCATGTGAGAAATTAGTCAAAATGGGAGGTAGGGTAGAGTTGAGCATGCCAATATTCTTATTTGTTTAAATCTACATGTGCCTGGAAAGAGCAAGAATTATCATTTTCAGTTAATAATGACCTTGTTTGAGTGACCTGTAAGGCAAACTGGTGTGTTACTCAGAGCACCATTTCCATCTCTCTGCCTCTCTGCCTCTTCTTCTTTTTCTTTTCTTTTTATCTCTTTTTTTGATTGACATCTCAGAGCAAAGAGTGACTGAAGATTGCTCAGAAACTTCCCAGTGCAAGAGATTCATGCAGCACTTGCCTGATAACACCTGTGTTCCCTCAAGAGAACAAACACTGGTATGTCTCCAAAACCCTGGAAAAGGTGCATGACATGTGGAATCAGGCACCACTGGCAATCACCTGCTGGTGCTCAGAGTCAGGACTCTCACAGACATTCCTCTGCCTGCTCCCACTGCACCAGCATCTCTGTGGGGGATGAGTGCTGGCTACCAGGAGCTGCCTCAGGCAGCCCAAATCTGCTCCCTACAGCCAGGGCTGGACTCCTGGGCGTCAAATTTTTGCAAAGAAGCAGCTGTTTCCCTTACCATGCTTGAGCTTGGTCCAGCAGGTAGACCTAAGCACCTCAATTTAAGTGTGTGGTGTTGCAGAATGTGCTTCTCTTATTGGGGGTCAGACCATTCAGGTGATTTGCAAAGGTCTAGAATTGCCCTTTTTTCCTTGTAATTCTTTGGCGAGGTTATAAACTAAGGAAGGAGACTAGTTGATGATGACAAAATATTGTTTCAGTGAGACTGACTGCACAAATAGACTCAAAGTAAGGGAGCCAGGATCTGGCCATCTGGTGTTATGGCTGATGAAACGTGCTCATGCTGTTGGAGGGGTGTAAGCAGCTTGTACAAGTGTCATGTTTTGAAAGCAGCATTTCAAAAGGATTGTAAAGTGGAGGGAAAAAATTGGTTTTCATTTGACAATTAATATAGAGATAACAAAGATCTGGAAAAAGAATAAGCTGCATACACCAGGATAAAAGTTGTGACCTTTCACATCGGGAACCTCTTTCAAGGGGACACAATCTGGTGTCACACAAAGTTGGGTAAGATAATTGGCAAAAACGCTTTGGAAGTTTTTCATCAAAATGCCTCATCCATATACAAGTAATATGCTGTGTTAGACAGTGTCACCTGACCTTGTTATATCTTATTCATTCCTAATTAGAAGTGAGGCATCCAGATGTGAAAGGTCATTACACTAGTTTCTATGACACCTATCGTGGCATATTTCTGTCACCTAGATTTTTATTAGAAATGCACCGAACAAGCCCAGCTCTCTCTGCCATATGTTTATTGCCATGTTCAAGGACCCGCAGGTAAAAAGAATATTTTGTCTACCCAGATGGTTATTGCCACATTTGGTTTTAAACTTCCACAGCATCTCATAGTGCTAATTGGTTCACACTCTGATGCCACTTTACAGAGATGTTATTTTTGGTAATAACACCACTGACAGCAATTCCTCTGCAAGAAGCATCTCTTTGAAGAATAAGAGAAAAAAATTAGGGACTTTCCCAGCCAAAAGTAAAGTTCTTTTTTTTTTAAATGCTGATTCATATGAAGTATATTTTAAGTGTACCTTCATTTAAGAGTATAAATTGTAGGGTTTGGTTTTTCCTTTTTTTTTCTTCTTGTAGCTTTTTGGAAAGTCATTTCATCCATGTTTATTGAACTGCTCAAAATAAAATGCAATAAAATGACTAAAAGGCTATTTTTTATAAAGTATATTTTTCTTTACACAAGAACATTTATGTTTTTTAAAAAGCCTTCATTTTGTATTTCAGCATATATGAAATGTCTAGTAGTCATCAAATTTGTTTTGTTTTGTTTTCAGTTATGGAAGGTGACTTCTGATATCCTCTTTAGTCTGAAGAGCTTCTTATTTGGCAACTAATACCGTTAAAATCAATTGCACCACTTGCTGAAAAAGGCACCATTCCACCTGCATCCAGGGTAACAGAATCTGGCTTAGAACTGATACTGTCAAAATTGATTGATTTTGCTTTTGTCTCAAACCCACTTAAATACCAAAGAAAGAAGAATCAGAGGCTTTTCAAAGTTGAGCATCAATACACATCAGCAAGTCAGCAAATTACTTATCTAATGTTAATATAAGACTGTTTTATTACCTACATACTAGAATTATGTTTTACCTTTTCCTTAAAAAAAAAGACTGTGATATCTGTAGGATTACCATATATCCATCTATCTTTTCCAAAGTAACAAAATGTCATTTGTGACTAAATTTTCAGGTCATTTTCAAATGCATTTGCTGCATTTTCTTAAGGTTTCAGTATGCAATAAAATTATGGTGCATATCAATCCTTATTACAGTAGAGCAGAGAATTTTGGTTCAGACATCCAGGCTCTTGCTGTGATAAGGTTTGTATGTTACATGAATCATATATATATATGGCAACAGAAGTCTCAGTGGGACTGAAACACATTTCATTCAGACAGAATGTTCACAATGTCTACCCCAGTAGTTCAGCAAGTCCACTGCTGAGTTGTACAGATGATAACATTGCCCTGTTTGCAGCTCAGTCAAATCTGAACAGATTTTCCCGAAGATAGCCACAGGTATTTTTCTAATCTCTTCCAAATGTCAGATATTACACACATGCAGTAGAATTATACAAAAGACTGCTTCGAGGATCTTTAAAAGCCAGAACTGTGTTTACAATGCCAGAGGTTGGGTAACCTCTATAGGAGGTCATTTGACTGCCTGTTACAAATACCAGTCAGTAAAATCAATGTCATTTTCCTATCAGAACATATACAGTGATCTGATTGTGGGGTTTTTTTCACTTAATGGTTAAATGACTTGCTTTTCATACCAGTTTACTGGTATTTTTAAGACTTCTGAGATGATCAACAAATGTAGGATAGACTACATATAGAAGGAAACATGTTCAGGGACTATTCCCTACCCCACAGAGGCTGGTGCATGGCATAGCTCATGCCATAAGGACTAAAGGTGCCTTTTGTGAATAGATATTTTCTGGTAAAGCTATAGGCAATACAAGCCATAGTTATGGCTCAGCACTCAGCAACTGTGTTAACCATTGAGCGTGTTGACACTTGTGCCAGCCCTCGCCTTCTCCAGGCTGAGGTTGTGGCACAGGCTATGACACCCTGCTAGAGCCCTCCTTAGGATGGGCCAGGGTAATGTGCTCAGGACACCTCATCTCCCAGGTGTCTAGATCCCCTTCCTACCCCCATGCCTGAGTTTCTCGAGAAACAGAAAGTGCTTTGGGAATCAGTGATAGAGATCTCACCAGCAGATATTTGTGATATTAATAGTCAAAGAATGCATCAAAGAAAAAGTTCTTCTAGATTTCTTTTTCCAAGCCAATGTACAGCACAATAAGTTGAGAGCACTTTTATGGGTCTGTAACTAAATAAACCCATATACATGAAAACCAAGGGGAAAAGGTGATCTAAGGTAAGGCAGAAACTCTCCAGCACTAGAAATGCCACACAACCTTAGCTTGATGACTGTTATATGAAAATCAACCATTTCTTACCCATATGAACTGAAATTTTAAAATATAAAAACTTCAGCCATATATTTTATTGTTAGCTACAGGAATTGCTCAGTTGTAGGTGAGACCTTGTGGTTTTTCATTATTTGCTGTCTCTAGGACCCCCTTTCAAGAAAAAACTGAACATTAAACTTAGATGTTATTTACCACAGATAAAGCTTGGTCTGAATGAGTGATTTAACTGAGGAGAAGTTATATTAGCTCTTCAAATAATGAAAATATTCATGAACATTATGCTATGTGAGAAATCACATTTTACTACAAGTGTGAAAGGTAGTTATTTCTCTGAGCACACACTATTTGCATTAGTCTAATTTCCAAGTTTGGGGATTTTTCACATTTCTTGGTGTTTATTTTAAACTACTCATGAATTTTTAACAAAACCTGTTTAAGAAATCTCTCAGATGCCTGAAGAACTCCTGTACACATTTTTTGAGTTATTGACTACAGCAGCTTCAGGGTTTTTTCAAATTTATTTTCATCGTCAGTTGGGTTTTCTAAGGACATCAAAATGTTGATCATTCTGACTGAAGTTTTCTTTGCATTTCCTATTTCCCTGGGTTTTGGGGAGAAGAAAAAATAAAAGGAAATGTGACTTGAATGTTTATATTACATAGTGGTGTTGTAAGTATCACAATTTGTGGAGACTGACATAGTACTTCTGAGTAGCCGATGGGTTATAATCACAGGTCAAATTTTTTGTGGGTAGGATGTGGGTCAGAAGGTTGTTATTTAAACTTAATATTAAAAATGGAAGGGGGAAGGAATTACTGTCTCATTCATTGGCTTGGAAAGTATAAAAAAAATTATGAAGAAAAAAAAGACATTCTTTTTCTGCTGTCAGTAAGTGAATCGTCTATATATTAGGTATTTCCTGTGGTGTGGATCAGTTTGGTCTAAGATTACAGGCACAAGACAGAACAAAGTCAGTATTTTTCCAAGATATATAGCAGCCTGGATTAACTTAAAAAGGAAAATTGTACTTGTCCTTCTCTTCTACCTCCATTCATCTTCACTTAAAAGAATGTTGTGTTAGTATTGGAACTGGAACACAGTCAAAATACTGGATTCAGAAGCAAACAGGAATGCTAAATCTCCATGTTGGTAAATATGTGACTCGAGCCAGAAGAAAATATTTATTTTAAAACAAGTTTAGCAGCCTCTAAATTACCATGTTTTGTATAAAATGTACATATGTACGTTTCCTCCCAGACTTGAATGCTGAGATGTAAGCAATAACTTGCTGGCTTTCCCATCATCCACTTCGTCAGTAGTGTTACATCAACAATCAGGGTGAGACTGGTTATGTCAAGTGGCACACGATTCACCATCAGCTAACTTTGCAAAGTTTGTTATGCTGTATATGGAGACCTTAACATTTCTAGAAATTGGCACTGTAAATTGTACTCCCTTTTTCAGGCTCCTTGCTATTAGAAAATAATCATTTTGCTTGGGTTTTCCATGAAGAGTGAGCAGTTCTCATTGCCCTAGAAAAGTGGGAAGGTGTAGGGCAAGATTTTCTGCCTCAGTCTAGATGAATTAATCTCTTTTTTCCATATATTCTGCTTAGAGATTCTTGAAGTAAATCTTGTAAAGCTCTGTCCAGAAATTGTGCACAATGCTATTTTTGTGATATTTTTCCAGAAGCAAGTTCTACAGTGATAGAAATGCTAAAACTGAAGGTGATTAAAATCCTTCCAGTTTTCTACAGATGGGACTAATACTACAAAATATTTGATAAGGGTGAAAAAGAAGGCATTTAATGTTAAGAGACATATCAGTGTCTCTGGGCTTTTTATTATTAATCATCATTAAATTGTGTTATAAATGGTCATATTTTAACTCCAACTCTAAAATGAGACAGCTTTCACACCTTGATCCATAATTTCTAGTCAGCTAACCTAAAACTGCTGGTTTAGTGTTTCTTAATCCTTTCCCATCAAATCTCTACAAACCTGAAATCAAAAATTGATTGAAATACATTATAAGAAACTTAGTATGTTCAACTGCTCTTCAGCTGCTCTCTTTGAAGTCATTAGCATATGACATAATGCACCTTCTTTCACTCAAGATTTAGTCAAGTTCCTGCTTATCTACATGAGGTGGCTCTGATACCTGGCATAACTGCAGGAGTAGGACATTAGAGTCTAGCAAACAGATGAGAAATTTGAATACAGAAATTGTTACAGGAGTGGAAGGAACATATGCTGAAAAATATTGGCAAATATGTTATCCCATTTTCTTTTCTGGTTTCAAGCTGTGCAGTAGTTACAGCAACCATAGTTTTTTCTCCAGGTTTAAATGTTGAAAGATAAGATGGGGTGGGAAGGAAGGAGAGGAAGGGTTTCTCTCCTATCATTGCACAAATGATATTTCATCGCTCTTTTTAAATAAAGTTACAGGGTATTTCTGATAATTTTACAAGTAGATCAATGGCACTCACTGGGATTTCTGTTTCATGAGATCTTGATTATCATTACTGATTGGAAGTCAGGTGAAGAAATTGTATTTTGATGGCAGTCACTCACACTGGTTCATGTTTGATTAAAAGATGTGAGTTACATGAAATTTATCTACTGATTCACAAAAAATTTACCAGTCTATGTTAATTTCTCTCCATTCCCAAATATAATCACTTTATTACCATGCTGGAAGTTGGAAATGCTTGAGGAAGCAAGAAACAGACCCATTTCTAACCGTGGACCAAAACTTCCTGTTGTCCATCTGCACAGAATAGAAATTCTGTGTCACTGTGGCCAAGAGCTGGAAGGGTGAAAATATAGACATAAAGAAATAGCATATAGTTAATGTTCAGCAGTTTTCCCATGGTATATCCTTCTCCTTCTTACATTTGAATCTGTGCATCAATATCCATTATTTAATGAAATTCTCTGCTATCACCAGAATTTGAAATTTTGAGCTTTTGAGCTGATACACAGCAAACTTGAAGATTTACAATATTTATCTAGCACTTCATAATTTCTTGGAGTTTCACTTCAAATATTTGACAAGTACTTCTGTACAATGGTAGATGCTATGCAACTGGGGCCAAGACTTTAAGGAGCAACAGTCTTTGACACGCTTTATGGGTTATTTTTCCTAGTTATATTCTCAGCCCATCCATTTTGATTTAGGACTTCATTAAATATTAAACTGAATGAATTTGCTTTTAAGTTTATACCTACTTTAAATAATAAGTGGACCTCATTTTTCTTTCTGTGTTTAAATTAGCTGATATACATTTGTCTACGCAAATAAATGTCTTTGCAAATGAATGTTTTCTGAAATCCTATGAGCAAGTATTAAAACCAGCATTAGGATCCCAAAGAGGCTGTGGCAATCTTAATTAGTTTTATGGACTGAATTCAATTTTCTTTACTGGAAACCATGCTGTGTAATTCCAGTGCTTGCTCTTGATAAAGAATTTACTTCCACTATTAAAATAAAGTAAATACTTGTAAGAGGTTATCGAAATATTTTTGTACAACTGGAGAACTGTTTGCATGAATGTGATGCCTTGTCATTTTGACAGAAGGCCAGGGACCTCCAGGACTGAAAACCATAAACTGTCACAGTTTGAGAGGAAGAGCCAGGGTTACAACACTGAGGACAGTTGTGCCTTGTATCTCATGCAGACCAACCTGCCGCAGCAGCGCGCACTCTGCAGTGGGCCACCTTTTTGGCTACTAAGGCAGTGCTTTCTCAGCATTTAGGACCTACTGCTCCCATAACCCCAGGCGATCTCCCAGTCAAGAGACTGCCTGATGGCCAGCACTAGGGACTGAGGCACAGGTCTCCAAAGTTAGTAGCACAGGTCACTCACTGCTCTTGGGTGTAAAACATGCTGAGGCTAGGAAGGGGTGAGGGTTAGTGTGAACTCCTACCATCTGTTGAATAGCATCAACTCCTGTCACCTGTTGCATAGCAAATCCAGTGGTTTGTATTGAAGTTTCCAATTCTAATGAAGAAGGTTATGATTGCATGCAATTTAACAGAGACTTGATTGGCTTTGTTGTCCCTGTGTAGTGAGAATTCAATCTTTTGCTATTCAAATACTAATTTTAAAAAGTTTTCCACTGATTCTAGTGATAATAAATTCACTGTATCTCTTTTCTTTAAAGGGCTGAATGTCTTAACATTTAATTACTGTTAACAAGACCTTTATGGGAAGAATAGAAAATTTCTTGTACTGTAATAGCAGTAGCATATTAAATGTAACCATCAGGTGGCCCTCTTAGGATTACTGCTTCTGATTGAAGCCTATTCAGCTTTTTCTTCATTGTCATTTAAACTTCATTAAGTATAGAAATCCTTTTTTTTTTACTCCTTTCCATGGCAGCCTTGCAGTCAAAGTTGTGTAAGCTGACAATTCATTTGATTTGATCAATAGAAATTTGATCTGATTGCATTCTGATTTGGAATGGTCTGAAGGGCAAGTTAGATTTTTCAAAGACAAAATAAGCATAGAAATGGTTGTTCTATGTAAATAAACTAAAGACAATTAGATTTATTTTCTTTCAAGGTGTTCGTAGAATTTGTTTATACATTTTTGCCCTTAAGTGTACCGGGTTTAATATTGCTTACTATTTCTTATAATCTGATTCTTTTATGGAAGGGCAACCCTAATTAGGAAAAGGAAGCAAATTTTTTAAAAGTCATTCTTAAGGTCATAAAGCAAAGTTGAGGTCCTACAGAATCAAAGCTTTTAAGTAAACATATTTCAACGTTCCAGAAACAGCGTAGCATTGAATTTCATTGCTTCTCTGTTTAAAATAGAAAAAAATAGGATGAGAAATCGTTTCCTTAAAAATAATAATACCATGTGATATTCCCCGTGCTTCACTACTGTCAAGAAGCTTCTGACCCTTGGAAGAAGAGAACAAAACATCGATACCACCAACCTTTATAACAAGAGGTTACTTTTCAGTTCTTCTGCCACTAATTAGTATTAACATCTAAACATTACTTTGCGTTGTTTTAATTGGCAGTTCTACTACGATTAGCAAAAAAAGCAGGTGATGTTGTCATGCATAGCTGCTTTGCTATTATTTCTGCCAGTCTTGTTTGCTTTGCCAAGCAACGTGCAGGTTTCCTTGTCCTGTGATTCAAGCCCAGCAACTCACATTTCAGGTGGCAGAACACATGCCAGTTTAGAGCAATGAAAAATGTGCACATTTTTTTATGTCTGATTTGATAATCACAGCTCATGATGTTCCTTAAGGAAGCAGTGAAGGCTTTGGTTTCAGGAGATGGCAGCTTTGGAGCTGTCATGTTTCTATCAGGGAAGCATTCGTATGCGGCAGTGATGATGTGCCAGCCTGCAAAAGCATTGCGTGCACAGGCAAAAGGTCTTGGTTTCAGTGTCACAAAAAGAAAGCCCAAGTGGGTTTAACAAATGCTAATATTTGATAAAAATAAAGCTTCCTTTTTTTCCCTTCAGTTTTAAGCATTTGTTATTTAACTTGATTCAGTTAGGGTTTGGTTTGGAGTTTTTTTTGCAAAGAAGCCTTTTCTTTCTGCAGTTCAATCTGACTTTGCCAGTTGTAGCTTTGCACTGTAGGGAAGAAACATTTTTTAATCCAAATGTATATATATTTTTTTTTTGCAGAGAAAAACAGCTGATTATTTTTTCCTGTGTTCCTTATTTAAACTTTTTCAGATTTGTCAGTTTGAGTAAAAAGGACAACGACTGTGATGGATAAAACAAGTTATCTTAATTATATATAGCTAGTGTTCTATTTAAATAAAATATGGTTAAATAAGAAGGAAACAAAGATTGCCATGAAAACACTAATTTTGCCATGAAAACACTAATTTCTTTCATGTGAAAAAGGTGATTATTATATTAATTATATTAGGTTATTATTATCTAGTTATTTTACATGACATGCCATCAAGACATCTCAGAGATATTTCCCCCTGTACATGCTGGGGCCTGTGGCTTAGCTGGGTATTCATGAACACCAGATGCACCTTTTCCAATAATCCAGAGTTGTCACCACAGCCTTGGCATGGACACCATGGTGGATGTGGCATTTCACATTTTCATCATCATCATTAAACTTGGTGGAAGTGATCAAGCGAATTATTTGCCTGAAACTAGCAGTTTGGATTCTTTCTTCCTAAGCTAAGGGCATTAATCATAACAACGTGATCCACTGGCCCATAGTCCAACAGCCTGTGTCTTGGAAATATTCAGAGTCTTTGGGGATTCCCTTTTGCTCTTTTTTCTTCATAGTTAGTGAGTAAAACTCAGTGAGGTGCTTTTGTCTGCAAACAAAATGCACACAAGTACCCTTACAATGACAGCAAAGAAAAAATGTCCCAAAATTTTGAAGTCTACTTGAAAAAACAGTGTAATTTGCTTCCCCTCTTTCACTGTAGAAAGAAAGGAGGAGTTTGCCTATAAGGATCATTCTGGAAATTTCCTCATCTCTGAGATCCTAAAACAAAGCTTCCAATAATTTTTTTAGTAGGAACTATGTATAATTGGTGGTTAAAAGTTCAAGGGACCTGAAAACCACCAACATAATGTTGCATTCTCCTGAACAAGGACAGGAAAAAGGAGCAAATTCAGGTAAAATCGTTCATGCTTCAGATCAGTATCTTACATTGTAAATAAGTAGAGAGAAGCACAGAGCACAAACAGACTGTTTTGAACGGGGACTGTGGTCACTGAATGATGCTGAAAACATACAAAACCAATAGATTCTTGAAGATGAGTTTATAGTTTGGAGGGGAAGAAGGAATGGAACAGAAGACACTATTATGATAACCAAGTCAGTTCTATTACAAAAGTATCTCAGAGACAGGGTTAACATTTAGTGAAATGTGTACATGTCTTAGCCTGGGAGAAAGGCTGAGAAATAATTAGAGTGAATAGAAAGAGACTGAAAACGTAGTCAAAAAGTCCTTTTCTAAGGGTTCATAAGGAAAATGAGCAATCACATCACACAAACAAATTAATTCCCAGGAAAAAATGTTGAAATTAAAGTTATTGCATGAGCAATAAAATTAAATAAAGCAATATTTAGTAAAGAAAAAAAAACCAATCTAAATTAACATGAGTGTACTGGCTATGTTAGACAGAAATGTCTAATGTGAAGAGCTAAACTTAAGCAGAGTTATTTAGTAATTGTCAGAAGGGCATAAAAACTAGGTAGAAAAACATAACTCAGAAAAGGAAACTTTGCTTCACACCTTAAATAAAACTTCCTATCTAGCTGTGTTCTAACCTTCCAAACATGGTGAAGAATTAACTTCTTCCTGCAGGAGAGTCATGAAGTGGATTAAGACTGAGAAGAAAAATCTAGATTCTCAAGAACATGGGGTAGATGGGCAAAGGTTTTTGGTCTTTAACTTTAGTAGTTTTCTTGAAAAAATATATTTTCAATAAAATGTCCTAAATATATACTGAGTAATTTATAATTCGGAAATAGTAGAAAGCAACCATCTATCTGCAAATCTCTGCTTTACAGAGAAGGTTGATCTGTAGTTTCTTTTATTCTATTTTATGTTTATTGTACAAAATCTGTCTAGAAACTTCAAAGCAGGAAAGATTCATTTCACCATCCCAGAATTCTTCGCTATTTTATCCAAACAAATTGAGTTGTAAGTCATTTTCAGGTGGTTTCTTCGATAAGCTTAGGCAAGTGTAATTTCATGCAGTGCAATTCAAGCTTACATTCCTACTGTGGCAGAGAGCTCATCGGTCTGTCTTCTGGACAGAAAGGCAAAACCCTTCAGAATTACTTAGTGTCAGTTATATTTTCTTTGCAGTGCAACATAACTCTTCCCTGGGAATGGAATATACCTTGTGTTTGTTTCCATTTTTGGCTGAGATCGACCAATGCAATTTTAACAAAGCTTTATAAGTGTTTAGAGAACTACATAGTTACAAATAGTGCCATATTAATATCACAGTGAAGTAAATGCTCTGTTTAGCCAAAGAATGAAGGCAGCAGTGGAAGTTTTTGTATCTGTCAGTTTGAGGTTTTTTCTGGAGATTGACATGGGTAACAGACAGATTCAACATCCACAACAGGACTTTTCAGGTTAGTTTGCCAGCCAGAACACCACTTAATGCAAAATGTGGTGTGTGTGATGAACAGAGCGCACTAACTTGTCTTCTTCTCACACGGGCCACCAAACAGCCATCAGATAGTGTGAGCACAAGCCAGATCCTGCAGTGATGCCTGCATGGAGAAAATGCTTTGCAGGACTGGGGCCATAATATGGCCATTATTAGTCTGCCCTCCCACTGGAGACTGAAAATGAGATAATATTAATATTCTTACCCAAGCCCGAGATGTCAGGGCTGCTTGTAGGAAGATTTTGTTTGCTTCTTGTAAATCAAACAAGAATGACAAAAAAAAGAAGTTGATCACTGGATTAGTCTTTAAAATAGTCAATGTCTGGAGAATTTTGTCAAGCTCTTTTGTTAAGGAGGAGTATTGACTAAGACATACCAGTCTTTTGTAACTCATAAAAAAAGTGAAAGAGTTCATTCCATATTATTTTCACATTGTTACCTTATTTTGAATTATTATAATAATCTTAATTCCATTTAATTATTTCATCTTTTATTCTAAAATCTTCACTTTTAGAGGAAGTATAATAAAATCATGGAATCTTTAGGGTAGAAGACAAGAATAATAAATGGTGGCAGAGGATTTTCTTTTTATGTTTCAATATTATTTTGATTATTGTGTGACATGTATGAAGTTATATGCATGAATTTGAAGATTAATTGCTTTTCAGCCAATAGCCTTGTAAAGACACGGGAAAAAATTATGTTATGGATCAACCATTCTGCTTTTGTCCTCAAACTATTAATAACATCAGAGTGTATGTTGAGTGAGTTATCACAGATACTCCCACTATTGAATTAAAAAATTAAATTGCAGTTATGAAAACTGCACTAATGTAAGAAAAATACATGTTAAAAAATTAAATTCTTTGAAGTTAAGAAAGTTGATTAAGTGGCTTATTTGCATGAGGTATTGGCAGGAATGAGGAAATTCTAAAAAGGGTAGGAAAAATCATGTAACAAAAGTGAAGGTACAAGGTAAACACAGATAAGAGAAGCTTGGTAGGAGATATTGTGGCATCAAAGGATGGATTCAAAATATGAAGAATGCTATTTGCAATAATTTTGTCATTTGGGTTTAATTTCTTTGTGCTCAGGAAAACATTTTTTTATACACTCGTTTTAGCTGTTTGAAAATAATTCTAAAAATGTTTGTAGATTAAGGCCTGGGGCCTAAGGGGCCCACTGCCACCTTAAAACACAATGACCACTGACTTCCCTGTGCCCCACCCGAAAAGCAGAATTCAAAAGTTTTGGTTTTGCTGGAGAACCTGAGGAGGACTTTTCACTCCCTTGGTTTCAAGGACATGGGTGGGCGAGGGGGGTGAGGTTCTTTAATTTGGACAAAAAGAGATGACAGAGGTTCTGGACAAAAAGAGATGACAGAGGTTCTAGACAAAAGCAGCCAAGTCCATAAGCCTGCACACACTGCAGCCATTCTACTCACCCCTACAGCTCCAAAACAGTTTCACTTCTCTGAAAACTACTTTTTTCCTTCTTGAGGCATTATTACCATACTACCATCATTGATCACTTACCCCTTATATGCAATCACTTCTTCTACTGCTCTATTTCTCTCATTTTTCAGGGAATTTTTATGAAATTTGTGGCATCATAAATGGTTGTATCAGTCTCAAAAACATTTCACCTCTGTGCATTGTAGTAACCTGTTTTATATTACAGCTCATTACACTCTAAAAGCATAAAAGCTTTCAAGGCCGTTGATGCAGTTAAGGTTGCATTTGCCTATTGCGTTGGACACTGTACACTTATAGGATAAAACAGCAGAGAATCACTTAGACTAAAGCAGACTTTCTCTAACTTTATGTGGTACTTCTATTGAGTGTTTTCTCAGTTGTCTAGGGGAGTTTCTGTGTGTCATTCTTTGTTTTGATTTCCTCGCACCTTTAAATGATAGTCCTCTTTTGAATTCTAGAAACCAGTCAATTTCTTTTCCAATGGATAAAAATTGCTTACTGGAAAATGTTGGGGTTGTTTATTTGTTTTTTGTTATATTGTAGGATAGCAATGGTCTTAACCACTTATTTGGCTTCCTAAGTTTAACTATCTAGATTTCAGAAAGAGTAAGCAGTCTGTTTCATGCTACTTAGTAGGATTTCTTAGATGCCTTTTCAGTTTGAAATTAGTAAAAGACTGAACTTTGTTACAATTTCTTAGTTATTTTGTTGGAGTTTTTAAAACCTTGGTTCACATACCTACCTCAATTTTTCACATAAATTAGGAGTTGCAATTTTATGGGTAGCTTGTAATTTATCATCTGTCCCTCTTACCACCCACCTTGTACTCATCATTTACAGATGATAATCAAAAAAGCACAAAACTTGGCATTGAGTGTAAAGAAAATCAAATTTAAATTAAATAACACTAGAGGGGAACTGTTATCATGCCAGAAAACTAAAAAAAAAATGGACCTGTTAAATGAGATGAACTAAATATATACAGTAGCACCCTCCAGACAAAGTGCAAAATTTGCAACTCCTTTTTCTTTTCTTTGAAATGTAAGTGTATTTCACTTCAACAAAGAGATGTGCCTTTTTATCTTCTTTATGAGGTGTCATATGCATTGTCTAATGGAAATGAAAAATTGTACCATGTGGGTTCAAAATTCCTTTTCCTTTCATGCACATGACATCTTCGCTTCTGAAATCTAATGCAAATAAATCATTATGTCAATGAAAACCAGTAATCGGCACCAAAAAAAAAAAAAAAAGAGTGGTGGGGGTGGTGTAGGTGGTTAGAATGTGCATCTTCATGAGTTTAAGAAATAACAGCACTTCTTTGTTCAATACTCAGGATCTATTCCCATTTGACTCAGGAGGGACTTCTGCTTTAATTATTTAACATCAGAGCTCTTTTTCAACAGCTTAAATGAACTTCCAAATGGACCTGGCAGTCTGGCCCTTGAGGCCAGATGATGTCTTTGTCTCAAATTCACATGGGTCAGGATTTCATTCTTAGAAACTGTTTGTTGCTTCTGGCGGTTTACATTTTCTGTGAGTAAGAGCACTTCCTGTTACACCTGTAGCATGCACGTGTCACCAGCAGGGTTGCCGTTCTCTTTCAAAATCTGTGTCCCCTTTCATTACAGCTGTTTCGTAATTGTTGGTGTGTGTATAGTATAGCTGTTACGTTTAATGGCTTGCGAGGTATTGTCACTTGGGAGTCTAATACTTCTAATCCTCAGAAGTTCTCAGTGGATCAACCGTTAGGTGTTTTTCTAATTCTTTTCTTAGCATTTCTCAATTACTGGATGTTGAAGGTGTGATTTCAATCACACCCCTTTTTTTTCCAGACCCAGTGAAGACACTTGCATCACCACTCTTGCCATTAACTTCTGTGTGTGTTCAACTTCAAGCTTCCAGCAATAGGTTATGCCAATCCTAGGGAAAAGTCTCCCTCAAAACAGTACTCCATTGACACCAGAGCAAACTGCTGACAATTTCACAGTGAGACCTCAAACAGGGCAGATTGCTCCGAGCACGAGTGGTTCACTGCCTGGGATCTCCCTAACCACAAATAAAATATGGACTTGTATTAAAAACTAGCCTTATTTTTGGTTCAGGTGTGAAAAGTCCAGGCTTATTGCTAATCTTTTTTGAGCGTGGCCATCAAATTCATGCCATATACCAGACACTGGCTGCTACATACAAAATGAGCCAGCTGTGCATTTGGAGCATTTCAGTGTCTGGCAGGGTTTGCCTTCGGTTTTCTGTCATGAGCTTGCAGCTTTTTTAAATCTGCTGTTGTGCTGCTTTAGCCTGTTTATATGGCTACTGTATTTGCTTCAGAGGGAAGCCTTTCCTTAAATAGCTTCGAGGCATTGGAAACTGCACATTAGCTTGCAGGAAGGCTCTAGCTTTCATATGGGACCCCAGAAGCACGTAAGCCCTGAGAAGAGGCCGGTACAACTATTTCAGAACCTGATCTTCAGGCCACAAGCAAAAAGGCATTGCAGGAAGGAGAGCTTATGAGACACTGGAAGTCAAGCCCTTCCTTAATGTTTCCTGAAAAGGGGCAGATTTACACTATATTGCCTTCAGTGAGTAGTTCAGTTTTGTATCTGCAGAATAAGGATAATGGAGGTAAGAATGTGAATTTTAAAATAGAGTTTATGAAGCATAAGTTATTGTGCTCAATTTCACATAAATGCTTAGATGAAAAATAAAAGCATGTTGCAAAAACTTTAAAATTCCACATATGACAGTCAGAAAGTTCTTGTACTCAGGTTTCTGTTGTTCATCTTTTTAAAAATATTTTGTTAACTGAAAGTTTATAGCAGAAGAATTATATATTTAGAAAAGCTTGTTTGACGTGAATTCTTTTTTGTGAGCATAAATCTTCTCTATAAAACAAAAGCCAAACATCATGTCAGTTTCACAGATTTTTGTATTATAATTATCTTCTTTTGCTTTTCATGGAGTTAGTGTATACATAACAATGGGGAAGCAGAGTCTGGCACCTATCAGTGGTAGAAGAAATGCACTTAAAGGGCACAAAAATGAGGATTCATAAGGAGCTCAAGTAACACATTTGGTACAAGTGGCCTTTCCTCAAATTTGTTGCTTCTTGCTGAATAGCAGCCATTGGCTGCCACACATGACTGACTTCATGAAGAGTTCTACAAGGGTTTGATTCATTGTTGTGACTTTATTAATACAAAATCATGAACCTGAATTAACCAACCAATTTAGATAAGACTGTCTGTTTTCTAATAAGATGTGACTGTAATTTGAATAGTGGTTTTATAATAAGTGTATTATGGGATGAAGGACAAGCAGATATTAGCTTTGTCTCATTAGCTTACAGAAAAAAAAGGTACTTTGCCAGCACAGAATGTGGAATATTTTTTTCTTTAAGTCTTAGTGCAGTTCTGTATACAAGTAGACCCCCCTGTTTGTATCTTCACTACCATTCAATAATGTCAAAGCTAAAAAGAAAATGGGATTCAATGCACCTTTTGGAATACTCTTGTGGTCCCTCTTTATTGGCAATAAATCCATTTTGTTCTTGCTTGATTCTTCTTGGTGCTACTGGATACCATGACTGCTGTGAAGATGAAAATGCAGGCAATCTAGTTTATCAACATTATGTCAGTGTCATCTGGTTCTGCTTTATTTAGTTGCCTGTCTGGTCTATTACAAGAAGAGAATGTCAGCTGAGTTCTGAGAAAACATGTCCTTTTCTTTTTGGATGTCTGGCAATGAGAAAATGAACAAAGCACATGTAAAGCTGACTTGTCAACTCTCCCTAAAGCTTTCTTATGTTTTTATATGGATGTTAGATGATACTGGAGAGTAGATTAAGCTTTACTACTCACTATCATGCTTTTATTGAACCTCTAAAACTGAATTTTATAGAACCATTGTCCAGTAAGTAACAAGGATAAAGCTTTTCTTTGGTCATAAAAACCCAGGCATTAATCCATATGAACGAAGATAAAGACAGAAATAAGTGCAGATTGGTATGGCAGTGATGTTCTAAAAAAAGAAGAATGTTGTGTATTTTGTATCAGTTTCTGGTTGAGCTGTTGCTTCCTCTCATATCTGAGTGATCTTCAATTCAGGAAAGCAAAACATAATTAACAAGGAGTATAGTACTACTAATTAGAAGGTTGTATTAAAACACCAGACTGAGTGGTGCAGTTAGCATGCTGGAGGGAAGGGATGCCTTTCAGACAGACCTTGACAGGCTTGAGAAGTGAGCCTGTGTGAACTTCATGAAGTCCAATACAGCCAATTTAAAGGTCCTGCACCTGGGCTGGAGCAATCCCAAGCACAAATACAGGCTGGGAGAATGGATCAAGAAGGTGCCCTACTGAGAAGAACTTGGAGTGTTTGTGGATAAGAACTTCAACATGAGCCAGCAATGTGTGTTCACAGCCCAGAAAGCCAAACACATTCTGGACGGCATCAAAAGAATCAAATTAAAAACCTTTTCCTAATATCCAACCTAAATCTCCCCGAGCAGCGTTTAATGCCATTTCCTCAGGTCCTGTCACTTCTCACAACAGACAAGAGATCAAGAGATTAAGGGACGTAATTTTCCCCCTCTACTCTGCTCTGGTGAGACCTCACCTGAAGTCTCTTGGAATCCTGGAGCCAATCTCTTGGAATCATTGAGAGAGATGGAAGTCAAGGTTGCAAAGGTTTGTCTGGCTCTGGGGGTCCTAACACAGGAAGGATGTGGACCTGCTCAGTAAGTGCAGAGGAGGGCTATGAAGATGATCAGAGAGTTGGAGCACCTCCCATATGAGAACAGGGTGAGAGAGCTGGGGTTGCTCACTCTAGGGAAGAGAAGAGAAGTCTCCAGGAGAACTTAGGGCAGCCTTCCGTACTGAAAAGGGACCTACAGAAAAGCTGGAAAGGTGCTTTTTCTAAGGGCCTGTGAAGGAATTGGCTGTAAACTGAAAGAGGGGAGGTTTAGGTTACACCTAAGAAAGCGCTACTTTACTGTGAGGGTGGTGAGTCACTGGAACAGAGAACTTGCCGGAGAAGTTATGGGTGCCTCATCACTGAAAGTGTTCAAGGCAAGGCTGGATGGGGCTTTATACAACTTGGTGTAGTGGAAGGTGTCCTGCCCATGGCAGGGAGTTCGGAAATAGATGATCCCATCCAAAGGTCCCATCCAAACCAAGCCACTGAAAAAAACTCATGAAGGCTAAACATGGAAGATGCTAAATTTGCTTTCACTTGTCATAACTGAGTTCCTTGATATGGATATTATGATGTGAAAACAGGTTTTCCACTTCAATGTTCTGCAACATGTAGGTACAGAAACATAAAAGAGCAAACAAATATAAAGGTCTTCAATATTCCTTTCTCTCTGCTCTGTTGCTATCACCTTCAGTCTAAATGCTAGAAACTCAGGCACTTTTTCAGTAGTCAGCTGGCTCTGCCATTACTTAGTCAAAGGCAGAAAATAATCCAGTATCTTATTGAGAACAGTCTGTCCAGTTCTGGGGCCAGGCTAAAGGTGAGCTGTAATATGCGGGATAAGGCCCTCCATGGATATCGGACCAAGCAGGCAGCATGGGCACGCTGAGCTTCAAAAGCCACAGTGCTTTAATCCTCCAGGAAAGCAAAGAATCTGAAACTGATTACTTTTATGAAAAGATACAGTTATTTTATTGACTTTTTCAGAGAGGGAGGACAATGAGTTTTTCGTACAACTTAATGAAGTATCACCAGAGAAGAAATTACATAATATGAAATCTTTAGACAAGATTGAAAGAGCACATTTTGTATTTCTAGAATGGTAAGGATTTGTTGCAGCTTCACATTTCCTAACAGACCCTGAAGCAAAAACGATGTCTCTCCATAAATCCTACTGTATCATCTGGACAGGGAGCTGCATTATGTTCGCATTCATATGGTTTTAAAGCTGTAAAATAGTATCCACAAAATTTTCTGAAGCATTTCATTTTTTGGTAAATCTGTAAAGAGTTGTAAGGAGTGGGAAGCCTTTTGTATTTGCAGGAGCAGAAAGTCTAAGGCAGCAAATACAATCTAAGCAAAAGGAAAATGTACTGCAGGTGCTGATCGCTGACTTGAAGAAGATCAGAAGGTTCTTTGCGCATGAAAAAAAATACACATCACCAGCAGGGCCACAAGTTTGAAAATAATTATGCAGCATGTTAGTCATGTTCAGTTTATTTTCTTTGTGTCTCTGTATGTTGTTTTTTTAGTAGCACTTTTTTGGATTTATGACTGAAATCAAAATGCAGTGTTTAATTCCAAGGAGTATGCAAGACTTAAAGTAAAAGGAAATTGTTTTTCAGCAAAGGCTCAGATAAGTTAAACATGTAAGAGTTTCATATAATGGTTCTATATGGAAGATATTTTTGGCAAGGATAGTTACACCTATTACACCTTTTAAAATGGAAGATCATGTCATGTATATGTGAATTCTGCTGAATACCATTAATCCCGAACAGCAGTCATTGAAGCCTTTGGAGAGGGGAAGGTAAAAAAGCTTCTGTTTTCAGGGGAAGGTTATAGTCGAGGTTAATTCAGGGTGTCATGAAAGTGTGGCTGTGACAAGATTTAGTGACAATGCAAGGCCAAATTAATGCAAGATCAGTGGCCTGACTATTGATTCTTATCATGGGATCCTGCTG
>NW_008237885.1:2442107-2525663 GCF_000691975.1 Corvus brachyrhynchos | reverse complement strand
AGTCATTATTTAATTACACTTTTACTTACACTATAAATGGTTCCCAGAATAGACTGCACTTGGTTTTGATGTCTGCAGCTCCATCTTCACTTTTCTTTTGTGGCCATAAATAAGTAGGGAATGAGTATAAGCACTCCACAAAATTTTCATTTATTGTACTTCACATGCTGTCATTTTCCCTATGTTTTAATTCTTCCATTCAGAATAGTCTATGATATCAAATAATCCAGAAGCTTCTGAAGATTGTGAAACCAAAATTTCTCTAGATTGGATTTAAAAAATCAGTGTTTGAATGGTTTTCCTTTTCTTCTTGAGTGGTCTAAAATACTTTCGTTTACTATCTCTAGAAGTAGATTAAACTTACTGTTCATACTAAAACAGCTTAACTGGGACCTAGAAGAAGCTAATAAGTACTTCATTGGGACTTAAGATACAGTGCCCGTGCAGAGAAGCTGTCAGCTCTTAGTGATTTTCAGCTGGTGGTTCCAGCTCAGCTCTGCAGGGCAGCCTCCAGGCCAGACCAGGGAGAGAGAGGTGAGAGGCCCATATAGCAGTTCCGCACAAGGCAGCTTTATTGGTCAGTACCTGGCGAAGGGGAGGCCAGTGACAGGCTTCTCTCTGCCCTTGCAAGGGCAGAGGGCTAGCTTTATAGGGATACAGGGGGTGGGTGTCAGAGGGTAAAGGCCAATGGGCTACAAAGGATCTGCATAGGGTCTCCCAGAGGATTCTGGGTTTGTCTTCTTCTCGCCGTAGCTGAAAGTGGTTGCCTTTCCAGGGAGTCCTGCTGGGAGATTGAACTCTCTCCTTATCTCTGCAGGCATCCCTCCAGGGCAGGGGCTGGGCATACCCTACATAACAGCAAGGGCTTTGCTACAGAAATCTATATGAGAAAGCTCAAGCACCTATAAAACAAGAGCAACATTCACTGAACAGTCAAAATTGCATTGTTTCCCTATTTTATATTATCAGTTATCAAATATTTATATTTGATTCTCTTGATTCTACATCAGATCTGTTTGGCAAATTTGTGACTAATAAAAACTTATTATTCATTCAGATTTAATTTTTCTTGTGGACCAAGCCCCATGTTTTCATCAAATTTAAAGACCCAACAACTGAGAAAAATAATTGCAGTCCTTCTATGTTAATGGTTGGACTCAATGATCTTAGACATTTTTTCCAACCTTATGATGCCATGAAAATGTGACTGATTGTCATTGTAATGCTACTGTTTGAAAAGCAGCATGTAAAAATGGGGAGAATTCACATTTTAAATGCAGGCTTATATTTGTCATTTTTAGAACATGGAAGTATCTACTTCTGTGCTTGTATAATACAGTGAAAACAAAGTCTTGCTCAGAGCAAGGATCTTAAATAATTTTATTGAGGAAAAAAATCCCAGCTCAGTGGAATAAAGTTTCATAAAAAGTTGGTGAGGGATTTAGACTTGTAGAATATTGTGTTGAAAGTGACCCCCAAGGACTATCAAGTCCAACTCCTGGTCTCATGTAGTAACACCCCAAGAGTCACACCATGTGCCTTGAGAATATTAACCAAATGCTTCTCGAACTCTTGTCAGGCTGGTGCTGTGACCACTTTCCTAGGATGCCTGTTCCAGTGCCCAACCACCCTCAGGATGAAAAACCTTTTCCTAATATCCAACCCAAACCTCCCCTAGCAGAGTTTAATGCCATTCTCTCAGGTCCTGTCACTGGTCACCACAGAGAAAATATCAGTGTCTGCCCCTCCTCTTCCCCTCATAAGGAAGCTGCAAACTGCAGTGAGGTCTCCCCTCAGTCTCCTCCAGGCTGAACAAATCAAGTGACCTCAGCCACTCCTCATGTAGCTTCCCCTCTAGACCCTTCAGTATCTGTGTAGCTGTCCTTTGGACACTCTCTAATAGCTTTATGTTTTTCTTATATTGTGGTGCCCAAAACTGCACACAGGATTTGAGGAGAGGTTGCACCAACTAGGAGTACAGCTGAACAATCCCCTCCCTTGACCAGCTGGTGATTCCAATTAATGAGATAAAGGAAGCAAAATTAACTTTTTTGGGTTTGATCAAAGCAGTGAATAAAATCAATCTGCACAGTTTAATCTGATCTTCATTGTATCCCACCATATTTACAAAAGCTTCATCCTCACGGCCCCTTTTTTTTTTGTACACTGTATTTTTACATTCTTTTTTACATAAAAGAAAATGAAACCATATCATTCACAGAGCATAAAAGATAAACATGTAAGGAAACAAACTCAAACTCTGAAAGACTGTACTGTACTCTTAGTAAGATAGCCAACTCTTACTTAGCTCACAATATGGACTTTTCTCCTCACAATATGGACATTATTCTCATTTTAAAACTTCTCCTATGAGAGAGAGAAAGAGAAAAATCAACTTATTAGATGAGTAAGTAATGTAATAGCTTCCTTCAATAACCATCTCTAGTTATCACTTAGTATTTAGGTATTCAAAAAATAAACAAATAAAATGCAGTGCATAAGGGGTTTGCTTGCTCGTTCAGTAGCATGTGATTAGCCATTAAATAATATAGCAAGATCATTATGTTAAAACCCATAATACTGAAGAAATTTCTTTTCTCTCTTGTGCACCTATGTCCATAAGTAATAGTGTTAAATTTTTCACATTTTCAACTACTACAGAGGGAATATATATATTTAAATTGGAGTGATAATATGTAAAGCATTTTGTTGATGTTTTTCCTCTGAATGAAGAAATCCAGCTATAGTGAAATTCTTTCTGGTTCTGCTTGCCTTTCAGTGCCTTTGGCAACTGTAGGGTGAGAGGGAAGGGTGGGAGGAGAGACTGATTTCTGTGCTTCAGGATTTCAGTCTTAGCTAAGTGTGTTTTCCTTTGTCTTTTTTTTTTTTTTTCATTTCTTTAACTTTTTCTCATCATAATAGGTGCCCAGCAGTTATTTTTGTTCCATGTCTAGCAGCAGCAATGTCACTGATCTCACCGTTTTGTAAGTGTGTCCACACAGCTGGTCAGCAGTCTTGTAGGTAGAATGAGATACAGGGGTAGGAACAAGATACATGGGTTGTAAAGGGCTGATTATAGTAAGAACCCACGTCCTGGAGTCATCTTATACAAGGGAGTATTTCTGCAACATTATTTTGAACATTTTTGTTACAGTGTTATTTGCCAAAGCTTTTTACAGTAGAGCTGATTTCACAGTGGTATTCCTGTTGTCTTCTTCACTCAAGGTGAATAATACTGCTGCACTGAGGACATCTCTCCTGTCTTGTGAAATACCTTTGTGTTTTGGACACGACAGACTTTCCTTACTTTTAAAAGGTTTGGAAAGAGGTTGTGGTAGAGTAGCTGACAGTTCATCCATACCGGAGATGGTAATGATGAGACATCATTCTGCAGGCATTATAAATGGATATCTGGCACCAAGAGTGCCTTTATGGTTTGAGAGTGTTTATCCTTGTGGTTCTGGAAACCAGACCACTAGGTGGATTATATTGCTGTACATAAATTGTATTCCAGCATGTTTTACAACTCAGGTGGCTTAATCAAATAGAGACAAATGGCAATGAAATGGCTGAAATACAAATTTACTGCCAGGTAGCCATTATATAGCATTATATATATTTTCCTTTTACTGGATTTTCTGACTTAGCCAGCAGTAAATTCAGTCATTTTTCACTTAGAGACATGGGTCAAGTTGTCATTCAGTCCAATCTGTGTGGTCTTTTGAGGTTCAACATGAATGGGGTTTTTTTCATCCAGCAAGGACTGACATCTTATTTTACAAGCTGTAGAACTTCTTTCAATTTCTTAAAGGAGAACTCAGCATGCTGAGGGAGAAATGCAAAAATCCTTTCCTTGGTCTGGCTGCAGGTATGTTCAGGACCAGTTTAGTCAACAGCATAAACAAGACTGTTCTATTTCTTTTTTCTTTTAGAAAGACTGTGACAGTCTATTGGGAAGAATGACACCAGCAGGGATAAGGGCAGTCCCAGTTCCAAGCCTTCCCCCATATACACTGTGTCTCAGACTGAGGTTTCAGGAGTTCTCCATGTAGAGCATAGCTGCAGTGCCTGCATCAGGCCTTCAGTTGAGTGGTGGTATTGTGGTCATTGACTGCATCACCAGAAGATCTGTGGAAGCATGAGAGATCCAGAGTCCACCTAAAAAAAGATCAAACCACACAGGGTGGTTTTATGTGCAGATATCACATCCTGACACACAGTCACAATGTAACCACAATAGGTAGAAGCACTGCACTTTTGGGCTGATGCATGGAGTGGATGGAGGAAATGATTACTCCTTCCCATGCCTTCCAAACCCATTTAATATAAAATCTTTAAGCTGAGGATGTATCAGATAATAAAGTGATAAGAGAAGATGATGCACTTGAACTTAGCCAACAGCTGGGAAGTGTGCATCTGGGATAGGGGCTTCAGTGCATACTGCAGAGCATTCTGCCCACTGAGGATGATATAGGATCAGCACTTTCAAGGACTGTTGACAGATCTAAAAGATGACACATAAAAGAATGATTTCTTCACTTGAGAAAGTAAGAACTGTAAGTCAATACAGTTACAGTAGTTCATAGAGATAGCTGAAATTGCTGGGTTTTAAATTACTCTGGCAAAATTTCTGAGCAAAAGAAAGTAATCTTAGGCTATATTGTTTACCTCCTTAATATCTTCTTTTAATTTTCACATTTATAGATCTGACGCCTCTTAGATACTAGTCAGCCCTACACAAAATGCTTTTTCCTGCTCAGTTTTGGGTAAAGAAAAAATAATCTGAATAACATCTTACCTGCTGAGAATTTATGAGGAACAAGATATTAAAAATGTTTTCATATGGTTGTAGACACTATTTCTGGTTTGTACATCAATCTAAAATTCATGGTAGATTAAATCAAGATTTAATAGCAAATTTCACATATAGTCTATCTCTAATAATAAAAAAAGTAAATCTAACTGTCAGAGATATTTTAATAGAGTATGTTTGATCTGCTTCCTGCAGGCGTGAGCAAATAACCGGCTTAGGCTTGACAGATTGTCTTTTATTTGGTACTTGCTTCTTTCAAACCAATGCTACAATGTCTGTACTTTCCATTGGAATTATTTCCCAAAAATTACAGTACCTGAAGTATAATTTTATAATACTAGGTATCATAAAGGCAATTTGCTGCTGCAGTTCACCCTTCTGCTATAGGGGAACAAGACAACATGTCTAATTTTAGTTTATCCATACACCATTTCAGGTTTTCTTCTGTTCATGTGGATCTGAATGTGAAGAAGGAAGAAACTTGAATCTTTTACCCAGGACTAGTTTGGTTTAATATGTAAAACATTCTCTGGGAAATTATACACTTGACTTCATATCATGTAGTCATCCAGAGCTAGTACTTTGGACCATGTTTTTCTTTCGTGTACAACTCAGAGACAAAATGCTGAGAAGAATCCTTGTTCTCATGTAGAAACATTAATTCCCCTAACTATTCTTGTTTCAATCACCTTCCTGTGTTTGTCCTGCAGTATCTTGGAAGAAGGACACACAGACACTAGTGAGGATCCCTCTGCTTTTACATTTTGTGTCTATAGGTGAGGAGATATGAGGAAGGGATTAAAAGGGAAATAAAAGAAAATAAAATGATGAGATGAAGATTTACTCTCAGCTATGCAGTTCTAAAAACTGCAAGTGCACTATTCAGCAGAATTGTGGGCACACATCCCATAAACAGGTCATTCCAGACCATAGTCATCATCCCAAGGTACATTTGAGCATCTGTTAAATATTTTATATATGGTACATATATTTACAAGTAGCTCTCTGAAAACCTAACGAGTATTTGAAAGACCATAAAGGAGGAAATGTTAACATGGAGCTATAGGGTGATCTCACATGACTTGGGCCCACATAATGTGGTGGGCATTTATGGATCTTACAAATAGATGGTGAGCTATTTTTAAAGTATCACTCTGCTTCTGTGCTACACTGAATATATTACCGAGACATTGTTGTTGATTATTGGAACCAGCAATGTATCTGACTAGATCCTTGCTGGGATACCTGAAGATCTGACATTCTTCTTCCCTTTAGAACTCAAGGAAATAGTTAAATATATTCCCTTCCAATCTATGTACTTGCATATGATTCACAAAACAGAATTCGTTTTACTGTCCTGTCTGTTGTCCATCCTGTGCTTAATTCACATCATAAAATTAAAAAGGAGAATAAGCAAAATATTATATTCTATTATGTCCCAGAAAATTAACATCTTGCTTTGTAGTGGGCTGCAGGATATTCAGAAAACAGTCACTCTTTAAAGCAGGCTTTACATTCCTTGGTGCATTGATGACTTTTTTTTGTGCCTATCTTGTCTCTGACACAGTGTGACCAGCTTATTGCTAATAATAAGAGTGAATATTTTGTTTCAAAACTCAGCACTCTTTATTTGGCCTTTTGATTTTCTTGGAGAAGGACCAAGAACATGAGCAACTAGAAAAGTCTTGTTTGATTCTATGGATATACCTTAGCCTTTTTTCCCAATAGCCCAGGGTTAGTAATGAAATTTTACCATTTGAATTTACCTGAAAAATGTTCAATTTTCAGGAATATGATGGGGCTTAACAAGTAGGCAAAGCCATCAGACTTGGACTTACCTGCTTCATTTATCCTACAATTCTATTTCTTTCTCTAGTAAGAACTCCCTCCTATTAGTACTAATCTACCCAGTTCCTACCCTTTTGTCACTTCGATTATGCGGCCCAGACAATTAATCAGTTACACGGGAAAACAGCTGTAAGGAATCTACATGTCCTTACTTGCTGTATCTTGGAGATTGCCACTGTCAGCTAATTCAGATAGTGATCACATTACTATTTAGTGACCACCTTACTATAAACTTTAAAGGGTCTTTTGCATCATGACTCCAGGTTTCTTAGAGCAGGAAGGAGCAGGAACAAGTTGGGTCAATCTGCTGTCACTTGTCACCTCGAATTATTGCATAACTTACCATCAACCAAGACTGCCAATATTATGTATGCATTTATTTCTTTCTCATGAGTGTGTTGTTGCTGACACTGCACGAAAAAGACATCCCACAGCCCTTTCCACCACTCTGATTCATGCCCTTTTTAAGTTAGTGAAACAATTCACACATCAGTAGATAGTGAAGGAGAAGTACTTGTGAGTACTTGTGAGTGATCAGAGCAGTTTTTCCGAGCTCTCTCTCTCTCTCTCTCTGAGAGAACTGTTTTTCTTCTCAGGTGCTTTTTTGCTTGGCACGGTGAATCATAGGCAATCAGCAAGAATGCCCTTAGGTATATAGTCTGCATTTCAAACTTCGTGGGTGTTGCAAGTAGGACTGACTTTGACCATTCTTCTCGTCACTTTCTTATCCAGATACTGCTGCACAAAACGTCTAAGTGCTCGATTTGATCATTATCTCCTGCTGTGACAATTCTCTTTCTCTCAGAGTTTTTCCTTCTGCTTATCTGGGGGTTTGATTTCCAGATTATCAAGGACCTCCCTTTCTATTTATGATTTGTACCTGGGCAATACTTAACCTACTTCTCTACAGCAGTTTTTTTTCCCTCACAGGGAGCACGAGGCTGGAAGAAATGAGCACACTTCCTTTAAGTGAGAGGCAGTTTTGTTTTTCCTCTGGGAAGAAAGCAGAGTAGCTACTTTTTATTAAGAGAGTATCTTAAAGTTTATGTTCCAGAAGAGATGGTGAGGTTTGAAAGCCTAACAGCTGTGAGATTCCTTCCTTGTGTCTGTGTGATAGAAAACTTTTCATCTTCTGCGAGTGGATAGAAGAAATTATTTCAGAGATTTTTCACCTTAGTGTTGTCCTTGAAATGCTAGGAAAGTAACAGATGGAATCTGTACCTCAAATTCTGTTTAATGTGGGATTACTCTAAAAATAGATAAGAAAGATAAATATTCTTCCACAAAATTTGCAGGGCAGATTTTTCAGCTCAATAATACCTCATGGAATTTAAATCCTTGTGTCCTGGAGTATTTTCTCAGCTTGCAGGATTTTAAGTCAAATAAATTTTCATTTCCACCTAGTTTGCTTGAATTTAATTACGTTTTTGACAGGTAAAATGGGATTTAAGAACATTTTAATATTTATATCTGAGTGCTCAAACATTTTATTTTGTAAAAAAAAAATTCTTTAAAGCATCATTCAGATGTGAATAAAGAGATTAAAAAATAAGCTTTACACAAAATATCTTGTGACTGCTGCTTTTCAAGTGGTTTTCTAAATTTAGATTTTCTGTATTCAGATCATCTGATAAGTAATTTTCCTAGTTTCCTAAAAATAGGAGAAGCTATTCTTTCCCTCTGTAAAGAGAGCTTCGGTCTCACCCAAGTAAACATCTGAACATTTTGTCCTTGTCTTTTTTTGCTCTTGACTTCTCCTCACTCACCTCTCCAACAGTTATTTATTATTTGATGTGCAACCTCCTGCTGTAATCTCTTAGAGACTTCCAGTCCTTATTTTTATTTGGCCACTTTCACAATTACATGTCATGATAACTTAGGCAAATTATAGAGAAGAGCAATGCTCATAGGCACTGCTCAAAAATTCTGATGTTTAACATTTAGGGGTTTATATACTTAAATTCCTTTATAAATGTCTTGTAATAGTTTGTGGTTTTTCATCTGCTAAATAGAGGGGCAATGTTAGTACACATTCCAGAACTATGCACATACTGGAACACAACTGACATGACAAAATAAGTAAGAAAAATGCCTCAAATTTTAATAGGCGTTAGAAAGAAAGGTACTTGCCATGTTTTGCATGATTTCAAAGTCATGATTACTGGAAAAGAACATCTCAGTTGGACAAGAACGATGGCTAAATTTTCCTCTTCTTTCTTAATGCTGCACAGTTTGTACCAGATAATAAATGTGTAATTTTTTTTGTTACATTATAAATCTTCTCTAGGGTTCAACTATATTGCCCTAAATTTTTTCTAATAATTTTATTAACATCTTGAACTATACGTTATACATTTGCTAGAAAAATATTTTCTGGGATATGAATATATTAAAATTAAAATGGCCATATTTTGTCTCATCATATTCATGAGATAATACTATCCCAGGACGGTGGGAATCTTGAAGCTCCTTAACCGGCTGTAGTTTTTTATTCTTAGTTTTATATAATTCAAGCACAAAGTCAAAGGCACTAGTACAAAACTGTAGTACTTAAACCAGGTCTTCTAGCTTTCAGTCATCTGGGGTGACTGAAATTGCTAAAAAGATAGCTATTTTTGTCTTTAGGAGGTTAGTATTAGACTAGACTTTTGGTTGATATAAGCAAATATTCTCAAATTGACCTTCTACAACATAAATTCCCAATTGAGTGTGGCTGATGCAGTACTTCCATTTTTATATCAGATTGTGCTATAAAAGCAGTGAACTGAGGTCTTCGCTTCTATGAGCCAGTCTGAAGCAATGAGAAGTACTTCAATAGAGCATTCAAAATCTTATGAATATTTCTATGTAGTTCTAATTGGATACATACAGACATAATTGCAGCTGAAATCTGCTGAAAAGAACTTTCTTGATACCTTGATTATTAAATCAGCAATAACACAGTGTTCATGAAAACAGCCAAAATATGGACAAAAAGAAAATTTAATTACTTGGATCCAACAGTGAGCTGATCTTCTTTGAAGAAAAGAAAGAGCAAAAGGAAGAAAACCATCATTACAAGCTAAGCTTTACCTGCTTTTCCCAGTAATAAAAACAAACAACAAAAAAAAATCAATAGGGAGTAATTGTAACATGTGGAGGAGATAATGTAAAAGCTCTATGGCAAAAAATAGTCACTGACTGGGCTGAAGTTTCGTCATTGTCCTGAAGTTAATTAAAGATGAAAGAAAAAGCTCTTAGGATGTGTGATCCAAAGGTTTCTAATAATCTTGTGTGCCCTATGAAGTGTGCTTCATGATACATCTCAGTCTGATCCTGGTTACATCACTGTTATGATGGATGATCAGAATTAAGGGTTTTGTGCTTAGGAGAAATTTCCTCAGTTCTAGTACACTGAATGCAATTCTAAATTAAAGGGTTTTCTTCTTCCTTCTTTTCTGAAATCACAAGCATGAACCACTAATCCTTATGTCCCCTTTGATTTTAAATAGAATATTTGATAGAAATGCTAGAATTAAACTGTGGAGGATTTTGGGGCAGGAATCCCTAGAATTGTACCATGAAGTTCTCCATAGATCAGCTTTTTGATAAAAGCATGTAGGGTGACTTCTTGAAGTTAATCAAAACATTCTAATGTATGCAAGTTAAAACTCTGACCTGGCCACATACATAAGCATTTTATTACACAAGGATAGTGAAGGGCCTTGAGCGGAAGCCATATGAGTAGTGGCTGAGGTCACTTGGTCTGTTCAGCCTGGAGAAGAAGAAGCTGAGGGGAGACATCATTGCAGTCTACAACTTCCTCATGAGGGGAAGAGGAGGGGCAGGCACTGATTTCTTCTCTATGGTGATCAGTGACAGGATTTGAGGGAATGGCCTGAAGTTGTGTCAGGGGAGGTTTAGGTTGGATATTAGAAAAAGGTTCTTCACCCAGAGGGTGGTTGGGCACTGGAACAGGCTCCCCAGGAAAGTGGTCACAGCACCAGCCTGACAAGAAGCCTTTGTACAATGTTCTCAGGCACATGGTGTAACTCTTGGGGTGTCCTGTGCAGGGCCAGGAGTTGGACTCGATCCCGATGGGTCCTTTCCAACTCAACATATTCTGTGATTCTGTGACTCTAGTCCTGTATAAACTCTTGAGATAAGTAGGCTATGAATAAAATTATACTTGGGAAACTTACGCATTTTTCTATCATTAAGTAGATGGACTGCACAGAGATCAAAAAAATAATTTAAGGATGCCAGTACCTCAGTTTTGCAGACAGTGCACCATGCCTTTGCTGGACACACATCAGCTTGCTGAATGGAAAGCTGGATGATTTAGCCAATACTCAAGTGTTAAAGACAGGGATTCCTTTCAAAATTCTCTGCACCTATGGACCATTTACATGGGCTTGCAGGAAAATACCTCACCCTCATCTTGAACACCAAATTGGAAGGAAGTAGAAATTTCCAGTTTTAATCCAGCAGTCTGATTTTTAATGCATTTTTAAAGCTTATGAAAAATAAAGTATAATCCTCCTTCAAACTATGGGTTGCTCTAATGTAAAGGCATTTTTAAAGAGTGTCTACTTCCTTGCCCAATTGGCTAGAAATTGATTGGTTCCTCCCAGCAGTTTCTCCCACAAGGTCTTCATGCTAAGGAGTGACTCCATGGTTTCAAATAGGAGGAGTTCCTTTGGGTGCGCAGGAAATGTAGGAAGTATGTGAGTTCCCTGATGTGGTGTCAGTAGTGATTAATTTTGCTCATATTTGACAAATTTTATTTTATGCCAAGAAATGACAGGATCTGGACCGAAGTGTGGTGTTTGGACTTATTCTGTGAGTTTAGGTACATTCAATATAACTTTGGAAGAACACCCCTACTTGATTACCAGACAATGTATGCCAGCTACTTCAGTAAGCAATCTCCTATAAATAAACACAGAGAAACCATATCTGAACATGTTTGATTTTTCTAAAGGTGACCAGTTGTTTAATCACTTTGTCTGATTTTTTGTATCAGAAAAATAAGATTTATGTTCATATACTTGACAAAGCCAAGGATTTTGATTATAAAAACAGGTCAAATACATAACAAAGCAGTCTGCAAATGCAGTGTTTCCTGGCTTTTACCCAAAGAAGTTCTCTCCTCAATTATTTATATTTGCAAGTTCACCATTTCAAAATCTGTCTTCTAGATGAAATAATATTCCTCCTAGACTTTCTGAAGGGGGAAAACAAGTGTTCAGTAATGAAGCTCTTAAGAATATTGCTTTTTGGGGGTTTTGCATGTATGCAAAAACATGCATTTAGATAAAGCTGAAACTGTCAGAAAATGTTACAAAGTGCAGTAATGTAACATGTCCTGAAGCTACTAGGCTCAGTCAAAGCTCAGAAAGGCACTTTTCTGATGTGTTGTATTCCATGAATGCTTACGCTAAAGTGAAGCTGTCCTAGTCAGTCAGGGAAACAGCATGCTATAATTAATGACTCCTCTGTAGCAACTTCCCCAGCTATGCCATTCAGTGGGATCTGACTGATTTATATGATTTACGTATGAACCAGTTATTTCTAAACTTTGAAGTCTATGCAAATTTCTCTGCTGCGATTACCGTAGAGCAAATTGCAATGTGTTTTAAAAGACAAAAAAGAAAATAGCTGTACCTATCCACAAATGTTACCTACAGAAAAAAACATTGAAACTCCTGAGCTGAGGAACAGGTCTCCTTGGGAAATGCAGGTTTTAAGGTTTTGAATACCTCTGAATGAAATTAATGCTTTTTGGCTGGTCTGCAGAGAAGTACTTAGGTGTGAGAGACTGAATTTTATTTTTTTTAAGATGGAAATGAGAAATGGGCTTTAAAAATGCATTTCATAGCATTTTTCAGCAGCAAGAAGGTGGTTGAAAATGAACTTTCTGTGATAATCTCCAGATTTCATGAGTTCATAGCTTTCTGAAATACTCTCACTCTAAGCTGGATATTTTTTTTTATATTTGAGTTCTTACCAAGATTTCAGAATCTTAGAGCAAAATTTGATTGGTTTTTGCATGAAAGATAATTCAGCTGTTGTTGAGAGAAGAAAAAGACCTAACTGTATTCTTTGAAAATAAAGGTAGAGAGAAAACAACTGAAGCTGAGAACTGAAACCTGGCTGCTCACTGAGGTCTAGGTTCAGAAAGGCACTTAACTGCTGTAATACAACATTTAACTTTTAGCCTTCAGACTTCTAAAGTAGCTGTGCTATTGGTAATATTTCCCTGAGCCACAGTTTGGATACCTAAAGGTACATCAGTACTGCTAAGAGACAGGTGAATATGGAGCAGGATTGAGAACAGGACTCATCCCTTGCTTGGGTCACAGCTTAATTGTTAGCCCTCTTCACAGATGTGTTTTGGACCTCTCCACCTGTCTCTCCATTCAATACACTTTTGGCAGGATAGACACTGCCTCCAGAGAGCTGCATGAAGGTATCTGTCTTGTTGTGGTCCCCTCCCTTCTTTCAGTGCTAAGCAGAGTATAGTCTAAGCACTATGAAACCACCGGTCTCACTTCAAAACACACAACATTATATTTAGCTTCCTTTTACTCCCATTGCCTGCGCAACTGACTCCTATTATCCTGAACACTTTGAGCTGGAAAAAACCACACAAAATAATAATCATGTATTTTAGTCACTCAGGCACTAAATGGAACCCAGAGGAGATGTAGTGCCAACACAGTGAGGTACTATGGGATGCGGCCAACTTGGAGCAGAAGGTGCGAGCAGTAAGCAAAGTGAATGTAAGCCAGCAGGCACAGCAATTCATCTATGCTTCTATTTTATGTCACCAGTGTAGCATATTCTGAAATCAAGTTCTGCAACATCCAGCTTGATCAGCAAGGATCTGCTTGTGTTAGTCTTTGTCAGAAGATGATGTAGATAAGTCAGATGCAGATATAAACAACATGACAAAGGCTTCTGTAGAAACCTCCATCTGCTTTTTGCTTGGGCTCACCTCTTGGCTTCTTCTCTTAAAAAAGCATATTACTTCACTCCTAACATAAGCAGAGCACCTTTCTTTCTTGTAAAATGCTGTTAATGATGCCACTGTTTTGTATGGGAAATATTAAGACATTCAGACAAGATATGACCCACCTGGGTCCTGCTCATTCTTTTTGAGTGGTTGGAAGTTACCCTGACTACTTCACAGTGGACTGTGATGGGAAGTACTCTGTTAAAGCAATTCTGTAATGTGACAAGAATTCAAGGTTCACAGTGCCTGTGTAAATAGATACTCTAACTGGCCTTTAGGGTTCTGTCCTAGCAGATCTGAGACATGATCTGGATCTCTGGCAGAGTAAGGCATGATAGCTAGTTTCCTCCCAGATGTCACTTGTTATGAAATAAGGCTCACATAAATATTGATGATTTTTTTTAATATAAAGACAATATAAGAACGGTAATATATCATATAAAGACAGGGACTGTCTTCTGTCTTTTAGATATGCTTTTCAAGAATTACATTGATGGGAAGTTTCTGTGTAAGATCAAGATCTTACAGGTATATGTCAGCAAAAGTACCACAGTGGATTTGGGAAGGTGTGGATGGGAGAATATGTGGATTCCAACAGAATTTAGAGGCCAACTAGGTGCTGATGACTTGGCATTGTTGAGACTACTAGAACTGGGAAGAAGCATAACTTTAAGCATGTGTGCCAGTTTGGCCAAATTTAGAAATATATCCTCTGAGAGAAGGCAGGTCACCACCCCTCCCCCACCAGGTTCGGGGGAAAATAAATTTTCCTCAAAGAAAAGTGAAAGAGATAAAACTATTTATTTAACAAACACATGGGAAAAGGAAAATAATGCTAAATAATAAAATCTCTCGCTGTGGAGAAAAAACCTGGGAAAGTGTCAGAGTCCTTCCTTTGGTTTCCTCGGAGCTGGAGCTTGGCCCAGGGCCAGGCCCTCTGTGCCCGGTGGAACGGCCTCCCGATGTGCTTTGAGGTTGAAGCAGTCCAGCAGAAAAGGGAGAAAATCCGAAATTCCAGGGAAGGAAAAAAAAGGTTCAACTCTCAGTCTCTCTCCGGAGAAAAAGCAGCTGAACCACTGGCCAAAAGCTGACTGGGCAGCAGCAAGCCGGGTGCTTCCTCGCTCCCCTGCCGCAGCTGGGAAAAGAAAAAGTCGCCATCTCTGTGTGACCTTGAACAAGCTGCAAACTGCTTTGAAAAAGTTTTGCTCAGTTTTTCCTTCCCCCTCTCAGGCTCAGTTTAAAGGCATAGAAAGGCACAATTTCTGGGCATAGGGCAGCGATATGGGATACACATCATAAAGTCACCCCAATACAACATGAAAGGAACCTAGCTGGTAAAACTCTCGGTACTCACAGCTATAGCTTTAAGCAGCAATTTCAATATAAATTTGAAGATCCTGTTGTTGACTGTAACTATACAGTAAATATTACTTCCTTCTTTGGTGTTAGTCTTTTTGTAAAAATTGACCTGTTCTAGGTTTGGAGGTATACAGCAGCTGGATAAGTGACTCTGAAAATTGGTTCTGAGCAGTGAAAATAGTAAAATACGCCTTCTTTTGAATCTGGATTTTCTGCTGTTCAATAAGGTGAAAGTTTCCCCTTGTGCTTTTTCTAACCACAGCATCATTTTCAACGTGGATCCTTTGATATCTGTGAGGAACTGACCTCTTATTTCACCCTTTTCCTCAATAAAGGCCTCGATAATAGAGCCTCTCTCCTTTCCCTCAGCTGTCTATTTAAAAAGAAAAAATGTGTAAGATCTTAATGTACTGAGAACTGAAGTCCTCAATCAAATTTGACTGAAAGTGGCTGATGGTTCAAAAGCTATTGGAAAAGGATGGATGCATATACCTTCACACATACCATCAGTGTTGTGCTAGTAAAGTGCATTTCCCTAGGAAATGAAGGCAAAAATCCCTTCTGAGCATATTCAGAAGCATGTGCTATATCTCGTAACAGAACTATTTTCATGTAAAAATGTCCTGTGTAAAGAGTATGTTCTCTAAAAATCAATGATTTAACGTCAAAAAGGGAGAAACAAATTCCAGAGAAAAAGAAATGAAACTCAATTTTAGTACAGTCTTGATAATACAAATGACATCAATCAGTTCAGCCTGTACCACTATAGTGCAGTTAGATCCATGCTTTCAGCACAAGTTACCATGATTATGGAAAAACAGTTTAATCCCTTCAAATTCATATCAGTAGTGTTGCATTTATTCATAAACCAACAGGTTGAGTGAAAGGAGTGCCATTGCTTTGCAATCTCCTGTCCATGAATTTTGAAATCACTGAGGAACCTGCAGCCCTTTGTCATTGCTCTAGATTGTCACTCCAGCATGAGAAAATCGTGCTCCACTGCACCGTGACAGATGCTAATGTGAGCAGTACCTAGTGTGCACTTTTAATCCAAGTTAGAAACTTTGCCATGAAAATGTGTATTTTACTAGTACATATGACTTTTAAAGTCTGAGATTAGATTATTAAATACAGAAGAGAAGTCCACCATGTGCAGACGTGCCATACTGATATGTAAATTGAAATGCATTAGACTGTTGTCTATAATATTTTTTGTCACTTGAGATGTTGAAAGCATACAAAAAAAATTAAAAACCCCAAACAAACCCTGTCTGATCTTTTTATGAATTTGTCTGAGAAGACGGAAAGATATTTTTGTCTGCAAACAGAATGATATCCCCTTGTCATGGTGCAGTTCTGAATAAATGTATAGAAACCGTCAAGATTATCCTGGATTTACTGTGCTTTGATAAAGAGGAGATTTTAATCCAGTGCCAGTGTGACTGACAGTTCTATCTTACATAGGAAGAGTGAGGAGTCTCCTCAGGATCTCCATGGTAGGATCAGTCAGTTACTACCCAGCTGATCCCCCAAATGTTTTTCCTTCGCTTTCCAGCAGATTTTGTGTGGGAGGGCTGGGGAGGCAAGCACTGCTATCAGTAAGGGAGTGTTGATTTTTGCATTCCTGAAAGTCACTGCTGTGCTAAATGAAGGTAATTGGCAGGAATCGATTAGTCTTATAGGAGGGTGTTACTAAGGGTTGAGCTCTTTCCACAAATTGCCCCTTCTGCACTTATTGCTTTAGAGGCATAATCTCAGCCATCCCGAAATTCACAGGAGATTGATTTCCTCCTTTTTCTTTTTCTTTCCCTGCCTTAAACTCTGCAGGTCAGTCCCACCCCAGGGTGCATCCGGGCGTTAATGAAGATGTTGTACTGCCCTTACTGCAGAGGACTTCCCACTGTGAAACCTTGCAACAACTATTGCCTCAATGTAATGAAGGGCTGCCTAGCAAATCAGGCTGATTTGGATACTGAGTGGAATCTGTTCATAGGTAAGAAGAGTTTAAATATTAGTGAAAGGAAACTCTGGTAATAGCAAATCTCTGCAGAGTTCTGTGAGGTTAGAAGACACTGCTGGTCAATATTCAGAATGAACAACTGCAGATGCAGCTCACTTTCTAATTGAACTTAATGGCTTGCAGTAAGAAATGACTGCTCACCCTGCCCTAACCCAGTCACGTTTCACATTTCATATTTCCAAAGGAATGATGTGGTGTTACAGCTCCTGAGCTGAATTATTACATGCTATGTGAAATGTTGAGAAAGATTTGGTTGAGGATTTGATAACAAGCTTAACATGGCAGAAATAGTGTGTATTACAACTGAAAACTAGGCTCTTGCAAGCTGAGAAGATAATAACATTGTATAACATCCAGTCAACATAAATCACAACAGCTGCTGTTCTTAATTCTGCTAGTATATAGGCAAAAACGTTCAAAAGTTACATACATGAGAAATCATTAATTCCTCATTCTTTCTTAAAATATGCTAATTTCTCCCAGTGTACTGAATAGAAAGTACCAAACATGCAACCCAATGTTAGAATGGAGCATAGAATACATATTTAACAAAAACTGCTCCTATGGTTTTATTCACATAATTCTTCACTCAAATAAACTAAGAATAAAACAAAAAAGAAATCTCCCTTAAAGTCATTCAGCTATCCTGTAGTAAAACAAAGCAAAACAAAAAAACCAGCCAACTAAAAAAAAAAAAAAGCCCAAAACCCACAACCAAAAAAACCCAAAAACCTCCCAGAAGAGTTACATATAAGAAAAAATATTAGTTTTAGGTTGCTTTTGGTGATAGGATAGGATGAGAGTCAGACAAGGCTGATAACAAGATGGAAGGAATGGAAACAGCTAGTTACCCTAGACGCTAATGAGCGTCATAGTCTAGACTGGATTTCAGAAAAATAAATGCAGCTGGAAAAAATGGGATAAAATTTTCTTTATTGCAGCCAAAGAAAAATTTGTTTTCTATTTTTGGAAAGATAAAACATAAGCAATCTCATTCTGCTTAATTTCATACCCCACTGACCAATTTGACTTTGAAAATTTGACTCTGACTCATTCATGGATTTTTGCTTTACTCAGCAGTGCAAGATGGATAGGGAGAAGAAAACAGGATGAAAAATGAATCAGAGTATGAAAAGTGAAAACAAGCAATGAGTGTGCTATAAAAATAGCATGCAAACAACAATATTAAACAAATTATGCAGATACATTTGCCTTCCCAGACTCTTGTACTGGTTAAAGGAGTTGGCATCAGAAATAGCGCTGTATGGAGGGATACCTCTGGGATTACTGGAGTGAAAAGGAGAATCTGGTCATCATCAGAAAGCTAAGTAGGAGCTGATGGGAAAACAATGCTAACCTGTAAAGACATTGCATAAGCTACTTTCTCTGTGCTTATTCTCAAAACATTTGAACTAAAATAAACAGAGTTTTTATTACGGCAAGCACCTGTTTAAATCAAAAGCTGGAAGTTAAGGTTTGAGGTGTTAAGAGAAGATTTCCTTTTCTGTTGCTTTAAATTCAGTGAGAGTGCTGGGTATGGTGAGATGTGTTGGAAAGTGTGGAAATTCTTACAGATTCAGACTTTCAGAGTCTTTGCTGCAAAGCCCTTGTCTTCATCAATGTCTCTCTGGTTTTGATTGTTCTTGCTCTCAGAAAATAAAAACTGCCTGAAAGCTTGTATGTTATGTTAAAATATAGTGCTAATTTATTAAATACCATGTCAGGCAGGCTACTATGCAATTATCTCTACAGGTCAGTGATGACAAGGCAGTATACAGTACAAATACATCAAATCATATTTCCTCTTTCTTCTAACTATACAGCTTCCTCTCTGTAACTTTATGGGGAAGAAAATAGAGGAGATACAGAGATTTTCATGTGTTTGGAAAAGGTATTCTGTTTTATCCCATTTTTCAGGCCTCTGACAGCTTTGCTGAAGATGAGGGTCCTTCCTGTATGAAAGATTGAAATGAGGCAAGTTGTCTCTGTCTCTGACAGCTGTCAGAGGCTTTCTAATAACACATGCAATTCCCTTAGTGGTAAACACAACAAAACTTCTATGCACTGAATTAAAACGAACAGCAGCATTTTACAGCACCACTGAGCTATGGAAGATTGGAAATTATGCATGAGCAGTTTTATCCCTGTTCCAATACTAGGAACCATGCACTAGCAAAAAAAAAAGATAAATTCCTGCCTAGGCAGGAATCCCAAATGTTAGTGCATATTCATACACAAGATAGTTTTGCTTAGTTCATAATCTGTGCATTGCAAGGTTGTTTTGACAGAAGTTGGTACTAGGAGAAAACTCTCAGATATGTTTCTCAGTAACTGGGTAAATCCTGTAGTTTGGACTGCATGTCCTGACACTGTTCTGTAGTTACAGCAATGGTCCAGCAACAGCCAAGATCTGCACATGAAGAGGAGCAGAAGAAAGTAAATGGGCTGTTTGACAACAGGATGTGTTGCATGTTTCACCTAGTTTATAAATATAGAAGTCAGGACTGAAATCACATATATATGGCACTAATAAATCTTGCCTCTACTTTCAAAGCCAGGGAGAGTGGGACAACTTCCCCTAAACATCTGGTGCTTTCCAAGATTTTATAGACTGTGAAAACTGGTAAGAGGTGAAACAGCTGCAGCAGCATGATACATGGCTTATTACATATTTCCTGGTTTTGTCTTTTTTGTGTAACATTTCATTATAGGCTTTTTGTATTTTGTTGCCTATGTTATTGTGCCATAAAAGCCAAATGTAGCACATCTCATTCTAGCAGATCATCTGCAACTCAGAATTTTGCCTGAGAAAGGAAGACAGTCTTTAATATCATATTGTAATTATAAAACTGTAATGAAAAAAATGCTCCTTCCAGGTATCTATATAAAATATTTAAGAGGTATTTAAAAGTAAACCCGCCACACTGACTTTGAAAATGTGTATTTTGCAAAGCTTGCTTCTGATGTTTTGCCTGTTAGTTACCCATCATAATCTCCTTTGCACCCATCTCAAGCAAAGTTAGCAAATGCAAGATAAAAAGCATGAGCAGAGGAACTGTACTGCTGAGGAAGGAGATTGCCTCAGGGAGGAGCGGACTGATTCTGTGGAGTGGGGAAAAGGGGATTTTCTCTGTCTCCTGGCCCAACAGATATAGTCAAAATTACATTTTTCTCCGTGGAGTTATACCAATTAACAGCAATAAGAATCAGGGATCCCACAGTTCATTCTGTCACAGAAACACAGAAGAGGTGGATAAAATTATTCCCACTTAGAAAAATTTAAAACCCCTCTATCTTAGAGAATGACACTCAATTTTAGCAATACTGTTTCTCCTCTTTCTCTTACTAACCTGTATTTAAGTCCCTGTTCCTATCTTGAGATTCTTTGACTTTCCCTAACCTTAGCTTTCCCTATCATTGGTCATTTATTTCCCTTCAACTGCTCTTTTTCTCAAGCAAGAATGTCAGTTGAAAAATGACCCCACCTCAGTGGACACCACACTTCCTCTTGGTATCCTCATTCAGCTTCAGAATCAACGGCCGTAAAAAGATTCTTTCCATGGAAGCAGTGCATCTCGTTCTGACAGCTGCCTTAATCACAGGTTCAGGATGGCAAAGTGGCCATAATCCATTTGGTTTTTGGAGGATTTCTTTCACAATTAGCATTAGAGTTAAGTTTCTTCTGTCTTGAGACAAAAACGTAGATGATACTAAATCTGAAAGTCTAGCAAGATTATGAGCCAAATATGACAATCCTTACATAAGTAATTCAGCACAACAGAAGAGTAAAAATCCAGGTAGTTGTTTTAATCATAGCAATTACTGTATCTGAGCTACGTTTTTTTGTGGAAATCTAAAGTAACTGATAAATTCTTTGTTGCTGTAATTAGTGACAAAGTGTAATGCCTGTGTAGTAGTGTATCAAATGCAATCTGTGGAGGTTTGACACTGCATGGCTATCTATAGTAGCAGAAATTACAAGTCTTTTTTTTTCCCCTACAAATTATTCAATGATAAATCAGGCTACCTCGACCTTACCCCCATGTTTTAGTAGGCAGGAGATTGTGGAAAACACTTCAGGAGTTGTGCAGTAACAGAGATTGCATTCCTGTTTGTGAAAAGGAGCCAAGAGTTCATGTCCACAGCCATCCTTCTGCTTAGAGTGGAGAGCAAGTGGCTTTGCTATGAGTGTATTTGGTATTTGACAAGCTCTGTAGTGTAGTAAGGCAGATCAGGGGGCAGTGTGTTCACACTGCAGGATTCAAGGCCTGCACACCTGAGAGCCAGACACCTCTTACTGCCACCATCCTGCCAGGCTTCACTAGAGAAAATCATACCTGCAAGGCTTCAGCAAAAGCTTCTCCTTCCAGTGTTAAAATTACTTCACTTATTGTCATTACAATGGCTCTGCATTACTAATTAACTTTCTTCTTGTTGTGCTTTAAGAATCCCTTTTTTCTTCCCATCAGTATGACTCAGACACTTACCTTAGGAGTTCTCCTGAGGCAGAGTATACCATGCAGTCTCACTTAGAGCAACTAGATCATTTTCAGAAAAACTACCCAACAAAACCTTAATTACTTACTCCTAGTGAAAGTTTTAGTGATGAAAATATGCAATCAGTTTTTATTTAGTGCTTATGAAAGTCCTCAGGTCTCTGTGCTTTCTCTGTCCCATGTGCAAGCACAAGAATAGACATTTTCCTTTTAATGCTTCAAGAGACCACCCTAATGTGACTTTTTAATGGCTTATTACAAGAATAACTGTGTCTTCAAGATTCACTTTGGTTCACAGAAAAATCAGTCTATAATTGTAATAGTAATCTTGTACTATTTTCTTGTGATTTTTAGGAGGTCTCAGAGCAACCTTCTCCAGGCTGAACAGCTCCAACTTACTCAGCCTGCCCTCGTAGGGAAGGTGCTCTAGTCTTCTTAGGACCTTTATAGCCCTCTGGATTTGCTCCAACCATTCCGTGTCCTTATGCTGGGGACACCAGAGCTGGATGCAGCACTCCAGGTGGGATCTCAGAAGAGCAGAGGGAAGGAGCAGAATCACCTCCCTTGCCCTGCTGGCCATGCTGCTTTTAATGCAGCCCAGGGCTGCCTTTCTGGGCTGTGAGCACACACTGCTGGCTCATGCTGAGTCTTTCATCAGCCAACACGCCCTTCTCTGCAGGGCTGCTCTCAATCACATCTCCACTCAGCCTGTAGGTGTGTCTGGGACTGCCATGATCCAGGTGCAGAACTTGGCACTTGGCCTTGCTGAATTTCATGAAGTTCACTCAGATCCACCTCTCAAGCTTGTCCAGGCCCCTCTGAACCCCTGAACGGCACACCCCTTCCCTCCAGCATGCTGACCACACCACACTGGTGAGAGCTTGGCATTGCCACACAAACAAGCTGGTGTCATCAGCAGACTTGCTGGGGGGGCACTCAATCCCACTGTCCCTGTCACCAACAATGAAATCAAGCAGTGTCAGCCCCCGTAGTGACCCCTGAGGGACACCACTCATCACTGAGCTCCACGTGGACAATGAGGTATTGACCACAACTCTGAGTGCGGCCATCCAGCCAGTTCTTCTTCCACCGAGTGGTCCATCCATCAGATCCATGTCTCCCCAATTCGGAGACAAGGATGTCATGCAGGACAGTGTCAAACCCTTTCATGGGTCCAGGTAGACGACGTCAGTTGCTCTGCTCTATCCACCAATGCTGTAGCCTCGTCATAGAAGGTTGCCAATTCAGGCATGATTTCCCCTTCATAAAGCAATACTGAATGTCACCAGTTACCTCTTTGTTTTCCATGTGTTTTAGCAAAGTTTCCTGGAGAATCTGCTCCATCTTTCCCTTTATTTATCTTTGCCTAATACAGAGCAAAGGCTGGCAGTCTGTCATAACACTCAGTAGGCAAAAGCCTTGCTCTGGTTTAATCATGGCAAATAAGATCTAAATCAGGGGGTTTAGCAAACTTAGTTACCTGATACTTGAATATCTTTGCTCTACCACCCTCCTCCTTAATCATCATATGAAGGTATCCTGTGTTATTTTTTATGTATTAGCCTTTCACAAAGACTCTGTGAGAAAAAGTATGTTCTATTATTTCCTCCGTGGAAAAGCACTCCAAAAGATTCCTGCAGCCCTGGGGTGCCATTACTCCAAATTCAGAGTTTCTGGTAGAAAGTTTGATGAGCATTGAATGGACATTGTACACAAACACTAAAATTCCATAATTTGCATCTTGTGTTGATATGAAAACTGATAGCATTCATAGTCAAGGCAGCCTAAAACTCAAACCCTGAATAGAAAGCCTTGTAATACAGTAATTGTATGCTTAGAAAGGATTTAAAATGTTAGGCTAAAATCATCTTTTCTTGCTTCCTTCCTGAGCTAAAGTTATCATGGCTCCTCAAGTGAATCCATCTTTCCCAACCATCAGAATGAAATAGGGAAAATTTTCTTAACCTAATGCTTTTCATCTCTTCTATTTATTTCATAAAACTTTAGTGCCTCCAGAGTTTGAAGAAGTAATCGTTTCTTTAAGTCTCTTGTCTGTGGACTATAGTAGCTATTATTGTACACCAATATCTATTCCCTTACATGAAGTGTCAGTTTGGTGGATGGCTCTAAGGGTGTGGAGTCACATTGTGATTATATATGAAAAAATGGAATCCCTAGTTCAGAATTATTTTTCCCTACTTTAGCTTATTTTTACAAAAGGAAAGGAAAATTAGTAGAGTACTCTGAGGTGTGAGACAACTGCAAATTTGGTTGCTCAGAGATTGAGAACAAGATTTGCAGATGTAAATCTAATGTTGTTTATGAAAAAATCTTTAGTGTGCCTCAGGCCCATTAGTCTCCGTAATGCATAGGTAGCAGTGTGAAGGAATTTGCAGTGCTGTTAAAAACACAGACTTAACATCTGTTAACAATTATGTCAGTTCAGGTTAAAGAGATGTAATTGTACAAATGAAAAGTGAACTCAACTTGACAATGTCTAATTAAAAGATTACAGTATTACAACTTTTTTAATTCTCTGATAAGGAGTAACCTCCATGATCCCATATTTTCCTCTTGTTTTCCAGAAATAGTAGACTCACTGCCTACAATTTAAATACAATACCAAGATCCAATGTCTTAGAGTATATAGGAGCCCCCCTGAAATAAAGGGAACATCACCATTCAGTAAGGTAATGTGTAGAAGAGGGGAACTGTATTTGTTATTTCCCACTGCTTTTCTTACCTCAGAAGTATAAAGGATATAATTCCTCAGATGGAAATGAATTCAGCCTGAGAGAAGCTCTCTGAAGTTGAGGGACTGCCAGCTGAATGCAAATAGCACCAGCACTTGCCTGCTCCCCCTGGGGCAGTATAGATTCTTACAAGCGATTCACAGCATCCATTGCCCTGTATATTTGCTTTAGGATGTGTCACTGAAGAAGGAGATTCCCTCCTGCAGGACTATGGGGATTGTGCTCCTGTTACTGGATCAAAAGAGCTGGGACTCATCTGGCCTGATTTTGCCAGTGACACCATTGACAACTTGTTACTTGGGCGTGCATCCTGGAGGGGTGCTAATGGCTTCACTCAGAGTGACTCTTGAAGATTGCAGCTCCTAAAGAGGGACTGTGAATTTCTGAAAATGCAGGTGTTTAGTTGAATGACAGCAGGGGACCATGAGCTTTGACGTGTCTTGTGAAAATCACATATGGTGATTAAGTATGCCATTCTCTTTAAGGCTCAAAAGATACTAGTGCATGTGAAACACATCACCCATCATCATGTCATATGACAGCTACAAATACAGCCATTGTACAAATTCAGCCATTCTACAATTCTGCCTTTGGCATGCGAACACAGCTCTCTTGAACTGTATTATTTCTCCATTTGCAGGAAAAAACGTCTCAAAACTTGAAGTGATATGAGAGTTACTTACTCAGCATTTTCAGCAGGCCCTATGTTGACTGCAGCACTTAGATGCTACAGCTTCTTTTGAAAATAGCAAGACTGATCAGTGTTGTCAAAAAGTTTAAAAGATTTTATAATGAAACCATTGGACCCAAATGATGACTTTTTAGTTCCATTTTCATTCCTCATCTCCAACTCCTTCATATTCTTTAACATCAAAGGGAAATGCCTGTCTATTACACATGAGCACAGTTTGGAAGTTGCAGAGAATAGCAAATTTTTCTCTGTTTATATTCAGGGGAAGTGCTGGGGAAGCTGTTTTGCCACTGCTCTTAAAATGCTATGAATTAACCCAGGGATGTTACATAAGATATCTCTAGAAACAGGAAATACGTTCATTATTTATTGCTCAAATACTGTGGGTTTCTGGGACCATTATTTTGTACTTTTCCAAGGCCATAGCTATACCTTCTCAAAGGACTTCTTTCTTCCAGAGTAAACAGTGCTGCTATTTCTGTCCTAGGTTACCATGTATATTAACACCTCAAAAGAGTTTTCTCTTCAGTGGAGGATTTGATGTCTCAATTAATTGCATTTATGGAGGGCTGGGTCCCTGTTTACCTGTCAGGATATCCCTCAGGCACTTCACTGTGCTGATCTCCCAGTTTCACAGGCAAGGGACCAGCTGGAAAATATTGTGCCTCTTACCTGAACTGGTTTCCCTTCTGGTTTGGGGGATTTGGGGCAGGAGGTCTCTCTGGCATATGACTGTGAATGAAGCATACACCTAGACTAGGGAACTTGGCCATGCTTTTATAGTTCAGTTACCTGAAAGAGCTACTTCCATGCAGTTGTGCTGGTTTTTTTAAGGATTACAAATCCAAATGAAGAACATGTGAGTTTCATTTTACAATCCCAAACAGGTGGGATTAAATGTCATTGTAACTGGTTTGTACTTACTACTTTGGCTGTGCTTAATTGAGGCAATGCTGTATTACACTAGGAAAGGTGAAAAGGATATTATTTCTAAAAACATATCTTCGGTTAAATCATCATTTGACTCGTTCAGTATTGATAAACTTGATAATTTGAATTCTAAGTTTGGCAAACACCCCTATTTTTAAGGGAAAAAATAATTGTGCAATAATTAGAATGTTGCCCAGAGGAGTACTGACAGTTTTATTTCAACTTTAGTTGAAACAAAATTTGTCTCTCTGTCCATTTTTCTGCATTTTGCTTCTGCATGTATTCCACTGCATTTAAAACCGTATATCTGAGGAAAGTATTTGTTGCGCCATGACACCTTTTTATACATCTAAGATATTTTGTCTTGAAATCTGCATCCATTTTAAAAAACTGCATAAACAAGCAGTTTTCATACACTGAAAACAAACTTGAAACTATGTAATATCTTGAATGGTGTTTTTTCTGATAAATTGATTTACTATTTCAGATTCTCTAAACTTCATGTTAGAAAAACATGTCAAATTATGTTCAGGCAAATGTAATGGAGAGATAAATTTAACTCAGAGCAAGTAACTATCAAAACACTTGGTTACATCTAAAAATACTTTGCTGAGTTTATTATACAATATCAATAAAAGGTGATCTTACCACAATGATGTCAAAGCAAAACTGAAATCGATTTGCTTTGTATTATAATTCTGAGCCATTGCTTTTCCAGGGCTAATCTGTTTATGATAATGTCTCAGGTAGCATACTATCTATTTAGAACCACAGAGTCCTTTTTGAAATACAGAAACAAAGTACTGTTGGCAACCAGCCTTAATTTCTCTTTACAAATAAACCCTACTGCTGCAAATGAACAATACACACACAAACACAAAAAGTGATTTTTGATTGTACCTAATCTGCCAGATTCCGTTAATGAGAAATTTGGGGTTTTTTTAGTATCGGTTCCTTATGCTTTTTTAGTTCTTGAATTTCAGAGGAAGTTTAAGTTTTAAATTTCTTGAAGATTAAAAATCAACCCAAAACTCAGTAAAAGAATTCAAATATGTAGACACTGTCAGTCTAAATCATTGAATTTTCTTTACCTTTTGATTGCTTATTCAGGTCTTTTTTGAGCTGTACAAATACTATTCAATGCTGCCAGAAGCTCCAAACATTAGCAATATGGCAAAACCTGCTCAAATGTATAATCTTGTATGAATATTACATAATGTAATATATATGTGTCACATATATATTACATATGTTCCTTAATGTAAACAAAATGTTCTTTTTTTTTCTAATGAAGCCACACAGATATACAAGGGCATACATTACACTTAGTCAATTTACTTGTTTTGGAAAGGCTTTTTAAAGATAAGCTAATAGAAGAAGGTGAAGAGTGTTTGGCTGAGCTATAAATTTCTCATAACTTGGCAAAGAGACTGTGATAAAAATCCCTAGCCAGTAGCCCATATCAGTGCCAGATTTAGTGGAGCAAAAACTTAAACCATTAGAGAGATTAGAATTTTAGTAAAACAAAAAAATTCAGGAAGTAATTTCTGATAAGGGTCCTATGGATTCCTTTCTTGTAATATGTCTTCTTGTAAAGAAAGCTTTTTCAGAAGCAGGAAATACTAGGAAAAACGTAGATCCTTTTTTCCCCCTCCATTGTCTCTGCCTTATCAACAGAGGATCTTACCATTTCTATAGTCAAGAGAACTAGTTTGATGCAGAGTGCTATGACAGAGCTGGTATGGCCAAAATTCATTGAGCATTTTTGCAAGAGTGGAATCTAAAAGTGTTCTGACACATTTGGGAAATTTTGATGTGTTTAGAAGGTAATAGGAAAAACTCTGCTCTTATATTTCTTATTTCTCTGTGTTACTCAGTGTCACCTGCTCTGCAATATAACATTCAACATCCCATAATGTCATTTATATTGCAAGTTAACCTATGGGAGTTTAAACTCCCATAACATGTATTTTTCATTTAGCCACCAGAACTTTCCATGTCAGTAGGAACTCACCTTCATAATACCAGATTTCAAGTTGCAGCAGCAAAGAGCCTTTTCATCTGTCTTGTCTTGTTAACTCATAAAATACATATAACTATGAAGGAGAAAATAGCAGATTGAAAAATAAAGAACGCATTTTTGGTTCTGCTGGATATTTGTTGCTGACCTCAAAAGAGAGTCCAATTTTTCAACTAAGCAATGCATCTCACTGTAATGCTATAAAATGAGATGAAGGTTAGTCTTTGCTCTCAGTGTACAGGTTAGAACAGCATCTTGCACTTAATTCAACTGTAGAATAAGATGAAAAACATCACTAAAACAAATGGTGGACCATGCAGAATGGACAGTGCCAAAAAGACAAGAAGTTATCCTGAGCATGAGACAATAAAACATAGAGCACTCACAAGTTTCTAGCTTGGATTTCATAGATGAAATGATACAAAAGGTCTTCCAGTAGGTTTAGCTCTTTTAATAAATTATGTAGGATCAGACCCACTGGCCTTTAGTTATACTTCAGCTTCCTTATTTTTAAATATTGGTGAAAAGAAGCAAATAAACAGGATATAGGCTGTCTCTACTGTAGGAACAGGAGTGACAGTTCTGGCCACACACAGCTATAGTTTGTGATTTGTGTTTCATTTGTACACTCAAAAGAAGGAGTTGATGTATTTCTTATGCCAAACTAAAAACTAATCCATGAATGCTGTGTTGCTTCGTTTAGCAAGCCGCAAACCTTCCTGCGGGGCTGCTTCGGGGAGAGCGGCTGTTCCGCTTCCCATAGTCCTTCCGGACAGCCCCACGCTCCTGCTCCGGCCAGCCATCGGCTCCTCAACACGGTGGTGATAAAGAGGCGAGAAGGGTCCCTGCATGGGGACCTCAGAGGAACTTTATTCACACGATGACGAGCCGGTTCCCAGAGGCAGAGAGACCCCATGGTCAGGGAGCCTGGGGTTTTATATGGGGATGAGGGGGGCGGAGAAAGCACATGGACTATTGGGCTCAGGGCTAGGGGCGGTACATGGGCGGGGGGGGGGGACTGGAACCAATAGGGAGAACCCGAGGGTGTGGCCAGGACAAGGGGCAGGGAAGGGGGGACAATGTGGGAAGTAAGAAAAGGAGTGGGGAAATACAGCACTACACATGAATATTTTTGCAGTTGAAATTTTGCTGGTATCTGCAGTGCTGACAACATACAACATCATTTAAATCAGGTTCTGCTCTTTGTACTGCATTTACTATTTGGTTGGCTTTTCATAACAATTAGAAAATGAAATATTTGTGTTTCCTTTCTACTTTTTCCTGGGAGATTTTCTGTCAGGAAAATATTTCCGTGGGAGTAATGAGAGATGGCTGCTCCAAGTTACACTGATGGCTAAAACCACATTTCAGTAATATGGAAATCTTGTATTCCAGATATTAATGACTGATATTCTCATTTTATCATGTTGACTGCACCCAGATAAATCACTTCTAAAGTATTAGGCAGTTTTGAGGCATCTCATAATATTTAGTTTGATTGTCTTCTCCATATACAATTAATTCCAGTATCTTTCAATCTTTCATTGATATAAGTGCATATTTGGTGGTTTGGTTTTTTCAAATGCAGCTACTAGAAAAATACATATAGAGCCTAGTTGTCTGACTGATGTGTGTTTTGAAGAGTGTAAATATAAATTAATATTTTAAAAATTAAAAAGCAGAATTATGGTAATATGCAAATCATTTTACGAAGCCTATGAAATTTCCATTGTGATCAAACTTTTCTATAAAAGCACAATAAAAGTATTGCAAATTACTCAGGTTGAAATCAGGAAGGACAGCGTGGCAGAACTTTAACTGATGCAAATAATTTGCTAATGGAAATATGTCAGTGAAAAATACATGAAGACTTAATTCCACTTGTATTGAATGTATCTCTAAAGAAATAATTCTGAGATTACTTCATTTTGTCAAGATACTTCTTACTGAGAGATGAGGAAAGCAAGTATTTTTCTTTATGTAAAAGCACCTCCAAGCTCCTCATCAAGTCTGTCAATTCCAAGATGTGGAAGATTTCTCTCCCCTTACAAAAAGAAATTTGATAGTTAGAATATATAGTTATATAGGCCATGAAGTCTAAAGCAAAATTACCGAATAAAGTCCAAAGCATAGGGTAAGGGCCATGCCTGAGATGACCACCTAAAAAACAGAGACTAGGGGAAGTTAAGAGAGTAAAGGTAGGTATTTATTTGAAGGGCCTTCAAAGGTACACCCTGGGCAGTCAAAAGGCTACACCCAAGATGGACCTCGGGTCCCGAGTTCTTCACACTTTTATAAGTTTCGTCCATTTGCATATCAGGATCAATTCTCCAATTACAACCCCAGTTAATGATGTAACTACCCCAAGTTTGCCCTCCTCTTCAAAGGCCTTAGTTTACACAGTTTGGGGCCTGGTGTCCTTGACATGGAAACCTAGAGAGGGTTGTTATGTCTAACCAGCATGAAAGAACAGCATCTAACAGGCCACAAGAAATTTAAGAATTACACACTAGGCAGTACAGGATTTGAAAAATAGAAAAAGTTAAAACCTAAGGCATCAGGATAGTCTTGTATAATGTTTCTGGTTGGATTCACATTTGTTTGGCAATATTAAACTCAAGCATAAGTCCAGACAGAGTTGACGTGGTGATACTTCTCTTCCAATCTGCCTTGTTGCTTGTCCAAGCAGAACAGGCTACAGGGCCCAGCCAATAGGCAGTGACTCTTTACACAGAGAGAAACCATCAAATCAATGTCACTTGCACCCTTTGGAGAATAAATATCTCAGAGGGAAACAACAGGTTACAAATAGCTTTTCCCAAAGTATTTGACAATGAATTGGAATTTTCTTAATCTTCATTTCATTTTCTTGGTTTTTTTGGTCCAAATGGTGATACAATCCAAGTTGTGTGGTCTTGTGACTTTGTAGGGTTCTGTAAGTGACAAGAATGCAGTCCTTTCCAGCTGATGCCAGTATAAGCAGTTTCAGTGGCGTTTGTGGGGTTTTTTTCCAGTTTTGTTTGCCTCTTAGTTTTTTAGTGATCTAATAAATATGCAAAGCATGTTGTACACAGGATTCTTGTAGTATAACTTAATCAGCATTGTAAGAAATGTGTTTCTACTTGCCACAATTCATTGCTTATTTTTCTAAAAGCATTCTATTTTGTTGTCACTTTCACCTCTGTGGGCTTCTGAAACAAATTTTTAAACTGAAAAACATTGCATTTGTTATGCATGAAAATAATAAGCATTTATGAGGAAGGCTAATACATCTTTCAGCTTTGAAGTTGGTCACAAAACTTGTGTGTTATCAGAAGTCTTTTTTGTTCAAATTTTTTAATGCTTCTCCATAAAACTACACCCAACTTTGAGAGATCTGAGAATACCATACAAAATAAATAGTTCCATCTAAAATGAGTCTTCATTTATCTCGTGGGTTATTTTGGTATTCCAGCTCAGTTTATTTGCTGACATCTTTTTCTTGGAAACTGACTCTCAATATATCCTACGCATATGTGCTGAGCTGTTATAAAAGAGACAAAAGACACTCAGGTCTCTGACTTACTGTGTTTCAGGAGAGGATTTTTTGAGTCGAAGAGGGTAGATTTTCTGAAAGATTTCCCTCCAGTTCAGAGTATTTCTCTGGATAGACTGAAAGACCTTCAGGCATAAAAGTATTATTCCAAGCATTGAAGATCCCTAATACAAATATGAAAAAACTAATTAGCTTTTTCTGTAGACCAAATTGCTTTTCAATCCTTGTAAAAATATAAAGTATAAAATAAAAAGTAAAAATGGTATTGAATTAGTAGTTACTGGATGTGCAGTCTCTGCTTTTCATTACTTTATACTGAAATTCTATTGAAATTAATAGAATAAATAACTATTATATTGCCATAGAACACCTAGCAGAACAGTTAGGATTCAAGGCAAATAGGTTAGTTATGAAATATCAGTATTTTCAATGGAAAGTGGGTAGCTATTGAAATTCCTTCATTTGAGTCTGAATTTCATAGCTATTCAATGCTTTGGTTATCTGTCAGATTCCTCTAATTTAAACAGATACAGATAAGATAGGAAAAGTCTTTTGTTTGATTTCTGTTGGATGACTGAATATTCTCTGAAGCATTTAAACAAGCTCACCAAATTCAATTATAGGTGACCTCATTCAAGAAAAAATAGGAGAATTTAGATAATGTATATGAGGGGTAAGAGAAAAGGTGCAGAGTTGTACTATTCCACCTTATATACCTAGATGTATTTAATTTATACTTCTTATTTAGTGAATGAAAGGGTATGAGAGCTGAGTGAGCTCCCAGAAGTGTGTTGCAAAACATTTTAATTAACAAAATAGAAATGTTAAAATGTTCTTATGTTAAAAAGCTGTATTTAAGCAGAGGCAGCAAGCTGATGCTCGAAGAATAGCAGCTGTAGTTTGTTTATTTGGGGAAAATGGAGCAAATGCCTTCATAGGTTTTAGAGAAGAGCCAAGAATATGAATGGGCACCATCCCAGCCAAAACATAACATCTTTCTGCAAAACTATTGTTTGAAAGAAAGAATGAATCAGCACTGTAAGTACTATGTGTCACCTTTTAGTGAGTTAAAGAATTGCAGATGGATTTAAAAAAAAGGCCTATAGGAATCACAGCTTTTTCTTTAATTGACCATAGGCCAGTAGAACCACAGGTTTTATCCTGTTTTTCTAATGTGTAAACTAGAACATTTTCACAGCATTCATGGAGTCATCTGGATGATCAGACAGACCACTTGGATTAAGACCAAATATCTTCTAACTATTGCAGCAAATTGTGGGGTGAATTGCTGTCATTTGGGAGTGTCATCATGACCCACACATCCTTTCCCACTATTTGAACATAAAATGGAAGATTGTTTGCCTAGTGAGAATGGCACCCTGTTTCATCAACACATGTCAGTTCCCAGAACAGCTTGCTGGAATAGAGGCGTTTGCATGGGTTGAAAATTCAGGCCAAGTCAAAAAAAAGCTTTACTGCTAAAAGAACAGTGATCACAGATATCAATAGGATGCTTTGCCACGTGTTTTTACTGCAATTAAGGTGCAACTTGAGTTTTATTTAGTTTAGATACTGAAATCTGGTTTACATACTAATTACAATATAAAAGGGCAGCATAGATTTGAGCCTAAGCTTGCTGCCTGTATTTCCCTGAGCTCCCAAGTGGGTCCTGTAACCTTAGTTCACTGATGGCCCAGCGACATCTGTTATTTGAAAAGCTGGAGTAGATACTTCCAAGCAAAATACCATCTTCCCTCTTGCTACAGAGACTGACTTTTGTAAGAAAAGAAACACACAGCAAGAAGAGATGTTGAATAACAATCTTAATCCATTTGATTTCAAATATGTACAATTCCTGCAGGTACAAACCTGAAAAGAGATTAATTATCACCGTTTAGGGCTTATGTTCTGATAAACTGCTACTAAGGGATCTCAAATGTCCCAGAATGATTCAGACTCTGTCTCTACATCACTGACTTTCAATCTGAAAAGGCTTATTCAATTCCCATTTTTTAAGGCCATAATTTTTAGATTTCAGTGTGCACTCAGAGAAGTTCATGACTATCTGAACTTTCTACTCACTGTGGATAAGTTTGTTTTTAGGAAGCTCTCACCTGAGACAGCTGAATTACTTTCTTTCTCTGCAGAAGCTCACTGTATACATGGTATCTGCAGCAGTGATCCAAAAAAGCATGAGAAGCAAACAATACAGATCTCATGGGCTCTGAGCAGCTGCTGACCAATGAAGATTGCACCCAAGCACTGGAGTAGATGTGCATTTTCACATGCTTTTTATGCAAAATTCTGAATGTTGCCTGAAGTGTAGCTTCATTATTAGCTGACCTAATAATGCTGCTTCAGAAAACAGTGATGACAGTCAGTCTTCCCTGCACTTTCCTGTGTTCCAGTCCCAGCACTGGGGGCCACACAGCTGATCTCTATGAAAACAATTTTTGCTTTCTTTTCTACTTTTTCTATGAGTGTGCTTAGCTGAGTTTGTTCTCTGGTTTGTCTGTGACCCTGTAGATTCTGGCACCATGGCAAGAGAGGGGATGTGTGGTGAGCTAGGAGACATCAAAAAATAACAAAACAACATCCTAAGATGCTCTGTGTTCTCAATTCTTTGCATTAATTATCCTCATTTATAACCAAAACTCCCCTAGATTTTTACTTTGAAACTTTTAATCCTTTTTCATCAGAACAGCCAGACCCTCCTCAGGGATTCACTAGGATGAGGTGTAGTCATAGCTCAGTCACCTTTTGACACTCAGGAACCAACACAACACCTGAAAACTGACAACTGAGCTCCCTCAGAGGAGACAAGAAGAGCCTGCAAGCCTCCACCTGTGGGTCCTGCTGGGCGAAGGACCAAGGATCTGCCACTGCTGTTACTACTGTCCCGTATGGGAGGGACTATTGGGGCTAGTGCCGTGTTTTCTCCTAAACATATGGTCTGGCACGGAGTGGGAAGGTGTGACAGAAAACACTTCTAGTCCTGTGAGGGGAGCGTGTGAGCAAGCTGCATTTGAGAATCGCTATCTGGTCATGCTTTCAAGCCAGCCATGCCAGTCCACACACGGCAGCCAGCTGTGTACTTGTACCACTGTGCCATCACTGGTGCCCTGATCTTGAGATCCTCCACACACACAAACAGCACTGCCAACACAGAGCAGGGACAGGCAGCATCGTGGGAATGAGCTGGTGGGAGGAGGGTGTCAGGGAGAGAAAAAGAGCTCCCTGGGCCAGTGATGTCAATTGAAATATCAGCCAGGCTGTGATTTAAGAGATTAGTTTGATGCTAAAAAGAGAGGAAGCTATGGGCAGCTGCCTTGAACAGCTCGGTCACATTTCTGTCCTGGCCATGGGTTTCTGCCATGCCTGTTCCAGCAGCAGGGAGGCAGCCAGCCTGGGGAGAGCTGACTGGGACCAGGACCTACAGGTAGCTAACCCAGCCACAAAACTAGGATAGGCTTTCGACTGGGATAGGCCTCAGCTACCTGATGTAACTCATATGCCACTATATCAACTTATGGCGGAAAGAAATAATTCAGGACAAGAAGTGAAATGCTAATTTCATTTTCATCAGTAGATCTTTAGGTGCATTTTGAAGTAGCATTCCTAAGGTGAAGAGTCCTGAGAAGACTGAGTCAGTCTAAGAGCTGGAAGCTGCTGAAATCAGAGAACTCGTTCCCAGCCATGTGTTCCTTCTGCTTCCCTTCTGCTGACCTGCTTCCCAAGCTTTCTTCAGCCTACTAACCTGGTAGAAGATGAACCATGAGGGGAAAGGTTGTTTGAAATTCTCAGCCAGATTAGTGAGCAGCCTCCACTCAAGGAGTGAACAACTCAAGTAGAATGCAAATCCGAACTTTACATATGGCTGCCTGTTTGCACTGACTCCTTTGCACTCACTTTGATGCTGATAGGATGTTTTTCTGAACAGGACCATTGCCCAAGCATAAAATAATCATGCCACCCCCTTTTTCTTTTTTTTCTATTTCTTTTTTTGTTTGTTTTTTCTAATTCAGTTTTGTTTTCAGTGTGCTCACTGAATCATCTTGGCTTATTGCTGCCTTGGATCACCAATGCATGGTAGAGCCAAAGTAAAAGCTGTAGGTGCTCACAACAGGGAAGGCAGATGAGGTGTGGGTTAAGAGAGTAGGATGTCCTTCTACCCTTTTAAAACTACCAGGTAGTAAAAGCTCTTTACCTGTTCCTCCATTTTAAGGGTTTGCTTTTAGTACTTCATTAGATTATATGCAGCACAATGGTGAAAAAACATGCTTCCCCTTAAAGAAAATAAACTGTCAAATACTTTAAATGTTTGCTATAGATACCACTTCATTCTTCTAGTTCTAATTATTGTTAGATAACTAGTTCATAAGTTTCCTTTTAAAAAAGGAGAAAATCAGCTATGTATAAATTTCTGCCTTTGTATTTCTGTCATTTGTACTGTTTCATGCTCTAGTATGAAGAAATTGTGATTTAGTTTTATTTTAATTTTCTAATAAAAATCTCATAAAAGATTTCTCACTGTACAGAAAGATGCAAATATGATGTATACAACCTCCTCCTACATTTTATGGATAAAAATGTTTTAGAGACTTTAATCAAAATGTCTTAAAGGCCTAACTATGCTTATGAACTGGAAATAATAAAGAAATAGGTAAGAAAAAGAGCAATTAAAATAATGGAAAAGGATACAAAATAAAGTTTTCTTATGGTATTTAGAACAATGGGCTGCTAAGCAGGGATATGTAGGAAAGCTGACAGAGATGGCAAAATCTCTCTTTAAGAAGGCTTCTGCATGAATAACAGTAACAAAATGAAAAGAAAAAAATATCAGAGAATTGGAAGGTATTAGACAGAGGGAACGGTGAAATATGATGCACAATCAAAGGCTGTGTGGTTCCTTGCAGTAAATGTGTCAGCTTTAATCTGGATACTGAAATTAATGCCATTTTTAATATATTTTTATGTCACTGTATCCATGAAAAAATAGCAAGGTAGTTGTGAATACAGGTCAACAGTGCAGAAAGCTCTGAGAAATGCAGCTTCAGCCCATCTCTGAACTGCAGACAATCCTTTTTCTTTGTGTGTTTGAGGTGTTTTAGTGAGGAGTTCAGAACCCTAATAGCAGGTTTGGATAATCGTTGCTGACAACAAAACTGAGTGAAGGCATTGCTAAAGGAGCTGAAAATGAAAACTATAATTAAATGCAGAAGAAAAAAAGGTTATAACTTAGAAAGAAGAAATCCTCTCCATCCATATCATTACTGTTTTGGGTAATGAAATGTTATTTCCTCATAGTTATGCCTTGAACCACTGGGTTGCTCTTTGTATAGGTATTAGGGAGAACTAGAACACAATGACAAGAGTCTGTGCACCTGAGGAAATACCATTTTTGATGAAATTTACCCAAGAAGGATAAAGCACAGTTTCTTGTTGAAGTAGACAATGTGCACTCCTGAGTAGTTACATTAACAGTCTCTTCAGACATGGCTAAGTAGGAAATGGAGATTTCCCATGTTCTGTAGGAATAACCTAGACTATATTGATGTCTTTTATTTTGCCCTATCATTAACATGTTTTCTCTTTACGTTTTAAAACCACTATTTCAGCCCGATTTTTAATAGGAAAAAAAATTAACATTTCAAGGTTTCATTAAGCTATACGCTGTCTTTAAAAGCTTTTTGTATAACTGGTATGTTGCTACAGCCTTTTAAATCACAGTAATATCACATTACATTAACTACAGAGAGCTTCCCAAATAGATATTTTAGTTTACAGAGTGCTCCATGTTACCTCCTAAATAAACATGAGGTTCTCTCTTACCAGAATGTTCAACTGTAGCACAATTCTGAGATAAGAGTGAGCACAAGGAGGACTGTAATTATAGCAATTATGGAAAAGTAATTTACTAGTTGTGTAAACTGAACAGCTTTGAAAGAGAGTGGATCGACCATAAAAAGAAGTTCAATACTGAAAATAAATATTTTGGGATCTCTGAAATCGTTGTAATGTGGATAAGCAAACTGTAAACATTTTGCCTAAAGTGATATATTTTCATTTTAAAAGCCCTTATAAATATAACTTTGTGTTTTTATAAAAAGACTTAAAGATGTCAGAATTATGCATAGATATGCAGATCTGTCATTTCCCATCTGGTATATACTCAGAGCTTACTAAAGAAACAAATAAATACAGCTGAATTGACATGTCTTTGGCGAAAAAGAACGCAACCCAAACTTTTACATTTTGAAACAGGTAAAACGATCATTAATTTAAAAGGAAATTGATAGGTTCATGCCAAAGGATGCAATAATGAATAGAGTTATCTAGAGAGAAATTTGATCAAAAAATGTCTCCCAAGATGTAGATGCAGTCTTAAACTACATGTAGATGGTTCAGAAGCCAAATTGACATGTAAACAGTTATGTTCTAGCCCAAAAATATTCAAACTTAGTTTTTCAATGCTTGGTCAAGAGAACAGGGCTTTGCCAGCTGTTCTGAAGACTCCACAAAATGGGGTTAAGGAAAACAAGACCATGTATCCCATATGAAATTTCTAAACAGTTTTGCCTCTTCACCAAATGTCTTACACAAATTTTAAAGAGTATATTAATAGAAGGATGAAAACAATCTGGTACCTGAAGTTTTTATCAGATCAGGCCCATTTTTGCAGTGGCAAAAGCTAGGGCCATGCTCTGGGTAGCTATGCTCTGCAGCACACCTCTGTACTCTGCCTCCTGCCAAGGTGCCAGAATACATCTTTGTGCCTTCATCCTTCCTATGAAAGTCAGAGGTTAGGGAGGAGACCTTTACATCTTCGGTCCATCCCAGATGGAGATGGTGCATAGCCTGGATGCATCCCCAGGGCCTCAGGGACTCTCCAGTATCTCATGTTTAAGCAATATACTTGCAGTGAAAATGGTAGCATTTAGATCTCACTTGCCTGTCAAGCCAGAGCAGCTCAAAACCTAATGTAATTGATTGGCAAACAATAGGAATATTCCTTTGATCTGATTCCTGAGAATGGATGTTCTGACTATCAGTTATTACCTGCACTTTGCGATTTTACATTCACATTTGTCTCTGAATAATAGCATCCATTACAAGCCCTGGCCATATTCTGCAGTCAAATTAAACCACGTGGCAATTGTGTGTTCCATTACTTTGTACTGAGTCACAGCATTTAATTGCATTATCACAATACTAAGTCATTACAAGCAAGTCAGAAGCAAATAACAAGGCCTGAATAAGTATTTGTAGTCATTCAAGCTTTGAGGACTGTTACATAAGAAACTGTCACATATGCTTTGCAGGGAGAAAGTTAAGGCTTCTGTCTATGAGTTAAATGCTTGAAAACTAAAGGGCTGGGCCAAAACCATTATAGAAAATAAACTGCTTCTGTAACAACCCTGCTGCTGTAAATGCTTCTTTTTATATGAAGTATTTGACTTAAATGGATTGCAGTTATTCTTGATAGTATGAACGAAGGTACCCTAAAACATTTTAAAAAGCTCTTGTATTCCACCTTTAAAGCTTTGGTGTATTAACTTGGCAGAAAATGGCTTATAAGAAAACCTTACTTATATGAATGACAAAGCTGAAGAGGTCTGTACACTAGGGAAAGAATACATCACTTTGTCAGTGGAACAGAACACAGGTACCAGCAGGAGCTCATAAAATGAAGAAAGAGGATGCAAAAGGATAAAATACCATAACCCTAGGTCTTTTATTTTGTAACATGTCCAGAATTTTTCACTTCTGTTTATAACACAGGCGTTTTAATATAGTGAAGCTGTGAAAAAAGGAAAAGAAGTAAAAAGGTTCCCTATTTGTACCTTGCCAACAATTCTTATTCAATACATCTAATTTTTTAATTGCTTCTTTCTGTAGCAATAGGTGTGGAAGTACTAAGCAGGGCTCTGCAGAAATCTCACAGATATTTGTATGCAGTACTGAGAGATCCCACTTAATGAGATCCACAATATAATGTTGCTGAATTTAGGTATTTACTTTTAACTGGAATTAAATTCTATACCATAGAAGGTAAAAATGAGGTTATAAAATGTATAGGATGACTCAAAGCATTTGTGATTATCTCAGAATGGAAATTCTTGTATTGTCTTTAATGTGTATGTGTCTTATTTAGATTATTTGCTCTGGACTAACTTCATTCAAATAAAAAACTATTCTAGTACAATAATAGTTTTCTAATTAAACTTAAATAAAAATATACACCAGGAAGATAAGCCCAGCTCTATAGTACAAATAATCTTATGGTTTTATAAAAATGCATAAACATAAACAAATCTTTTGTATCCCAAAATTTTATTATTATGTTCGGAATACCCTCCCTAAGTACTATTTACTTTGGGAGTAAGTAAATATTTGAATTTTTTCCAGATGTCTGGGGCTCAACAGGCCAAAGGTATCCATAATAAAATAGAACTTGAATTTCTCTTGAAAAACCTGAAAAACAATCCCATTATTGGCAGCCTCTTCTAATGTTTAGCGAGATTTTTATTAATAAGTTTCTGTGATAGAAGCAAGTGAACAGGATTGGTATGTGTTGCTTTTGTAGACAATGTTTTTGCATAAAATTCTGATGTATTTTAAGTCAACTGAAAAATAAGACACAAGTTCTTGCAGTGGAGAATTAGAAAATATTTTAATTTTCTATTTCTTCTTTAAGCAGGAGATTTATTCTGTATAATCTTATTAAAACAATCACTAAAATAAAAATAATTTTCATGTTTAATTTGTTGTAGAAAGCACAAAGGGTAATATGCCTTTGTATCATTTTACATTCAGCTTTTTCCAAAACATTTATTTTCTTAACAATGCTGAAGTGTATGTACCAAAGATTGCAGGAAGCTGTTGCAAGGTTAGTTTGAGGGTGACTAAACAAACATTCATTTGTAGGATAAATTATAAGGAATAAATTGAGTCAGGTTATTAGGAGGCATATATGAAGGTGAAAAAATTCTGATGAGGTTTAGGAAGGTATAAAGTTGATGAGATGGAAAAATGCAGAATGCTCTGGTAAATGCCAGCAGGCAGGTATGAGGACAGACTATGAATGTTGCTGTAAAGTGAAAGAAATGCAGTCTCATTTGGATAATAGGAGAAAAACAGAAATCAAAAGCAAGCATTTTAGCTTAGCATTAAATAACTTGTCACCATGATGAACAAATCTTTAAAAGAGTAGCTGTGATTCTGAAGGTCACAGTTCATCTGGGATAAAGGAACTCACTGCTTTGTTTGGAATTAACTCTGATTATTTCTGTCTTATGTAGGCTGGACAGGTTACTTTTGTCTTCTTCTCCCAGAGAGATTTCTTTAAGAGCCAAAAGCCTGCTACTTTCTTTTCACATAGGAGAGACTACCAAATGGCAACCTCCCAGCAGCCTGGGAGGGAGGTCAGAGCTCTGCTTGGCTCTGAGGGTGAGGAGGGGACAGTGCTCCAAGCCTGGGCTGCCTCCCATCCCAGTGTTCGCAAGTGAGTCACACGCCTGCAGATGGAAAGGATTTCCAGTCCGGCAATATAGACCATACAGGGTAGGACACATGAAAAACTCAAAATGTGGATGAGATTTAGGCTTTTACAGAATTTGTAAAGTGAAAAATGTCCATCTGTATACTGAAAACAAGTGAAAAAGTCCATCTGTATACTGAAAACACGAGCAGATTAAATAACGTGAGGGGGATGATACCCAAGTGATGCAGTAAAGAGGCAAATTAGAGGCAGGATAGTATCTCTAAACTATTTATTCAGTGAAAGTATTGGGAGAAAGATTGTGCTTTTTAATGCATTTATGAATTATCTTCCCTGTCATCAGATTATCTACTTGTGGAATAAAATTTTTACAAAAATATGAATAATAAGAACATCAGCATTTACAAAATGATTAAAGCACTCAAGAGGCATATAAACAATCAGCCAAAGGCCGGCCTTTCTACAGAGTCAAAGTAGAAAATTTGAGTACAGGAAACTCACGGTGGTTGAAAAGAGATTTCTTATACATTTCAGACTTGGTCAAGTTCATAAGAGTCACAAGCAGTTTCCTCAAGGGCTTATTCTCTCTAATGGAATTTTACTGAAGATTGATTACACTACCTTAATAATTAGAAGGTCTTAATAAGCGGTTTACCTTTGATAAATAGAATTGTTAGAAACTACCGTACTCTTGTAGTAAGCTAATAAGGTTGAAGTGTCAAGTTTTAGAGTGCATTTTAATCTTAGTGTTACATGGTAATTAAAGGTAATTAATAATCCAGAAATAATCACCAGCGAAAACTCCAATCCCTTTTCCTTGTTTAAGAAATTCTTTAAGGAAGGTAGATGAGGAAAAGACAGTTTCCCTCATTTTTAATCAGCCTGTAGGGGTGAAAAAAATGAGCAATAAGACCATGACCAAGGGCTCCACCCAGAAAGCTCTCTGCAGGAGCAGGGTCTGCAGGGAGACCCAGAAACAGTAGGGCCATGGGCTGAATTCACGCACTCCCACATTCCAGAGCTGTGGTGCCATGAACCACCTCCACTTCTACAATGTAGCTGAGCTGCTGCCTCCTGGACTGGATGAAACACCAAACCCGATGTGCAGACTGTGCCACAGACTCTCAGCTTCTTCCTAAGGTGATGTATCTGCCTTTCTAGGAAGGACTCCAGGCCACCTTTTTTGCCCAGGATTGATCATGTAAGATTGCTGCAAAAGAAAACAGAGAAATGCTGCTCAGTGCTCCAGGATAACCCACATATCTACAGAGTTTGGGTTTTAGGGGGTATGTGAACTCTTTAGCAAGAACTATCCCAGTTATTGCACAGGCAGCCCTCAAGACACTCCCACAGAACGTGATGTGGAAAGGAGATGAATTTGGCCTTGGTCCTGCTCTTGGTTTTGCTTCTGTACACTTCCATAGGTGCACACAGAGAGACGTTACTGCAACAGTTCCAGCTTCATCAAAAGTATAAATGGAGGCTAGATTTGGGGAAGGGGGATAAAATTGGGAGCCCAGAACTTGATTCTCCAGAGTGTGCCCACTCCTTAATCAACCCTATACCTCTTTGACTACTAGTAACATATTTTCAGGCATGCTCCCTCTCAAAGATCATAATCTAGGTATCAAATAATTTTGATAGGTAGAAGAAAATATTCATCCTCCTGTAGCAGTGTGAAATAAAAGTAGTCCCCTTCCTCACAGCCACACCAGGTCTCTTGTGCAGTTCATAAAGCAGGTAGTCACCTTTTGCAGTAATACAATATGTCTTAAATATTGAGTGGGAAAAGTCATAAAGCAGGTAGTCACCTTTTGCAGTAATACGTCTTAAATATTGAGTGGGAAAATAATTCATTGCAGGATAATTAAATATGCTAATTCTCCTCGGTGTCCCAAAGGGATTGATTATGACTCTTAAGTGGGCAAATTTCATTTGCTTTATTTAAAAGCGGATGCAGTATAATCAATGCTAAATTTCCTGATTAACCATAAAAGCCCTGTTTGAATAAGTGATCCCTGGCATTTTAATAGGTTTCAAAATAACTACAATGTGTAAGCAGGGTTTATTAATACCATAGGACTGGAAGCATAGTGTGATATGGGTAGAAATGGTTCCTGTTTTGTAAAAATGCTAATATCCTGTGTAGATGACCTTGCGCCTCCTTTCACATACATTTTAGCTCAAGGCAGCAAGTGAAATTTAAAGCCTAACTGCAAATAACAGTGTGGCAGAATAAGTAATTTTGACTTGCGAGGAATCAAAGTAGGATTTTATGTCATTATGAACATGGATATATAATTACACATCTTAAAAGCTAAACTGTGCAACAAAGATAAGGTAGTGAACATAAAAAGAAGTAGACAGCATTATAGTTTCACTAAATATGTGCACTAAATATGTGCATAGTATAACCCAGGCAAAGAGTTTCCTAAATCTTTGGGATTTGTGGGCAAGCAAGGCAACTCACTTTGCAGGTGGAGGGTCACATAAAAGCAGTTTCAATAACAACATTTTATTTTAAAAGCTTGCTAAATTTTTTTCTTTAATGTTGCTGTGATATACTCTGGGTGGCATGACTGAAATATAACAGCACATGTTGCTGTAAAAGTTGTTTTGCCACTTGTTTGGGATGACCTACATAAGTCACAAGTGACGTCGTGGCAATAAAACCTTTATGGCTCTCTGCACGATTACTGATTCCAGCCGCATGTTGATACTTGCACTTGTGTGCACTGTAAAGCACAGGCCTTGCATAACCTTAGTAAGACAAATGTCGATGGAACTTAACAATGGCGGCAAACTTTACCAACATAAAATCTGCAAACTTTAGTTTCACAGTATAAAGTCAGCTGGAAGAATAGCTGAGTACAAATAGCTAAGATCAGTCTGGACCTTGCATGGAGTCGAATGTTTAGGTAGACTGTCTTAAGAAGCATTTTATCTGCTCGTGCTTTTCCTACAAGCCTTTATGCCACTGCAGATAGATTACATATTTTAAAATAAAATATTTCAAATGCTAGCAGTCCTGTTTCCACTCTCACAGCAAAACTGATCCTGGGAAGATGAGGCATTAGAAGTGCTGACCTAAAGCTTGGCTTATGGAAATACTGAGGAGCAAGGATCTTTGATTCTCAATCCTCGCCACAGAAGTGACTGCAGGAAGGAAATTTGCCTTCCCTAGAAAGTGAATCTCTGGTGGGGCAGAACACATGCAGCCCCATCTTGTCCATCATAGCACTCCGCAGCCTCATTTACCACTAGATGTATTTGAGAATTGGATGGAATTTCTTTTATTTTTTTATAATCAAGGTATGTTAGTTCATTACAACTGAAATGTTTTCTGGGAAGATGCAATTTTGCTTTAAACTGTACCAGTTTATGAACCAAGTGTTCTGTTAGGAGCGCTTACATCAGATATGAGGGACTGAACTGAAGTCCATCATTTGTTGAGGCACTTAATAACATGGTGGTTTTGTTCTTTTTCTTTATTGGTGAATGGTGACATGAAGTTTCAGGAGAAACCCAGTATGGAGTGATGAAATGTTTGAAGTCATTAAATTTTGCACATGATGAAGAATTGATTTTCTATGCATTTCTAGTTATCTCTCCTAAATTGTCCCAGGAGAAACTGATTAGTAAGGGTAGAGTTTTCACAATGAGGGATTTCCTTGCCAGTAGCATGATGATAATGATGATGAATGTCCTTAGAAGTGGATGCATCTTTAATTAAAAGTAAATACATGATGAAAATAGCCATTTCTGGAGCACTTAAAACGGCTTGTTTCAATATTTGTGTGTTTATGCCATAAAGCATCTTAGTTAGTGCTGTCACTTGTTACTCAGTACGTACTTAATGAGACAGGCAATCAGAGGAATGTAGCAGCAGCAATATGCTTCATCAAGGTTATCAAGAAAAGTTAAGGAAAAGAAACCTGACTAGATTAATTGTGCATCTGTTAACACACTGCAGTTCCAAAGACTCTATGCCTTTTATCTTGTACAAATATTGGTAGGAGAGCACGTATCATTACTAAACGGAAAACAGACACAGCTGATTTGGAAACCTGGAGAGCAGCAGTGACCTAGACAACAGCCGGGGTTGTGTTTTGGCCTTTCAGCATTTTTGATTTAAGCATGTGGTTACACTAGGGATCTTTGCTGTCCTACTGGCTCAGTCGTAGTTATTTAGACCATAAGATTTCAAGGCCAGCATGTAATCTAAGTAGAATGTGCCCAACCATGCCACAAACTCATTTATTTCTTCTTCTGCTAACATGGTTACGTATTACTAGTCAAAATCATGTTTTTCAAGAAAATTAGAACAGTAAGGAACTGATAAAGTCGGTCTTCTAGCTTTATGATTTTGTGCACGCCAGTATTGCATCTTTGGTCTGCGGCATATCTCATTTTCAGTGGGATGTCACACAAATAGGTTTAATGGAAAATAATGCCTTATCAGAAGTAAAGAATTACTGTGTTTCCTAATTGCAGTTGAATAAGAAATAATAGTAAGATGATTTAGTGCATGCCTTAATCTCAGGCACAGAGTTTTTCTTTTCAGAAAAGTTACGCAAATACTTTTCATAAAATGGATGCTGGCATGCCTCCTCTTTCCCATTTACTACTTAATATCATTCCTTTTAAGCTTAGGTGCTGTGGTGCGTTAACCTCTACCAGCAGCCAGACCCCGACTCAGACTCTTTCTCACTCCCCCTCCTTGTCAGGACTTGAAGAGATGTCATGCAAATATTCATGGGTCCAGATAAAGATGGGGAAATTGCTTACCAGTTACCATCATGGGCAAAACTTGAATGTGAAAAATTAATTTAATTTACTGACAATTAAAATAGATTTGAATAGAAAGAATCAAAGAGAAACATTGAAACAGCACATTTCTTTCCCCCTTTCCTACATTCAGCTTCTCTCCAGACTCCAAACTCCTCTATTCCCCCCCAAGCAGCACAGGAGTGGGGAGGGGCTATGGTCCAAGTAAAAGTTTTGAACTCTGCCCATACCTCCCTCACATGTGTTTTACCTGCTCCAGTGTGGGATCTTCATGAGCTGCAGTCCTTCAAGAAAAGGCCTGCTCCAGTGTGGGTTCCCCAAAAGCTGCAGGGGACTTTGCTCCAATGCCTGGAGCACATTCTTCCCATTCCCATTCTCCCCACTCCCATTCTCCTTCTCTGGCCTTGGCCTCTGCAGAGCTTTCTCTCCCTCTAGTTTTCCCTTTGCCTGTCTGGCATTTTTAGCCTTTCTTAAATCTGCTTTGCCCAAGGTTCAACCATCATAGCTGAGGGATCCAGCTGTGCCCTGCAGTGGGCTGGTTGAAGACAGCTGTGTCTGACATGGGGCAACCCCCGGACACTTCCCACAGAAACCACCCCTGTCACCACCTCAACACCTACCACCAATGTAGGTATACAGCTGACGAGTCTATTTTAGGATGTAGTTTTCCTTAATGTTCTGTATAATCAATGGAGACAGATGGGCATCTCTGAGGGGTAATTCAAGTCTCGGGGAATCACTCACCAGAGGTGTGCACGTCTCTCCTCTTTTTCTATAATACTGCAATCATTTCTTTTAAATTGAACAAAGTAGATCTCCCGAGCAGAGTACACAGCACCTTCTGAGATCTACTTTTCCCTTGTACATATTCAATGAAACAAAAAAATGAAGAATTATAGACACTGAACTAGTTGACACAAATACACCACCAAGCTACCTTAATCAAACATAATTATATCTTCTTATTTGCTTTAAATTCGCCTAAAGGTGCAATAAAATAAAAGCATGTATGCAATGGAGGGCATTTGTAATACTAGCAGGGATGGCAAGTGGGCTGTAAAAAACCATATAATAGTTTTCAAAGCACTGAACCAGGTTAGCATAGATTAACACATTTGTTTGAAAACCCATGTCAGGAGCCATCATAAGTGCTTGGTACATCACCCTTTTTTACATTGCTTATTTTTTCAGCTGTACAAAGTAAGCATTTTTGCACAAAAATGAAAACACTTTGTTGCATGTTTCAGTTTCCCACAAAAGGAAACTGTTAAACAGGATAAGGAGGTCTTTCAGTCTGCCATACTGAAAATATAATGGTGACATGTCCCTAGTTTACAGTCCAGGTGCTTTTTAATGAGCACAATATGGAATGCTTTTGTGGTTGAACAGAAGAGAGTTTGTATTCACCTTTTTTCTTCTTATTTGAAAAAGAAACAACTAAATATAAAAAAAATAAAGGATATTGAGAAAGTTGCAAAATTAGAAGTATCAAGCTACTTGTCCTCAGAATGTAAGGTATTCATACCGTCTGAATTTTCCCACCATTTTTCATCATAAACCTTTTTCCAAATCAGAGTCTCATGCTGTTCAGAGTGTGGGAGCCAATATGACCAGTGACAGCCAGTGGCAGCCAGTCCTTTGCTTTAGCAGCTGGGAAAGGTCCAATACTTAGTAAGTAATTTAAAGGAAAGAAACTCTTTGAGTAGGTGTGCTAAGTATGTTAATGTTGCAATAATTGCACTAATTCACAGATTTTGGTGCATCAGAGCCGTTCTGATAGGATTTAACCAGCCAAGGTCAAATGCAGTAACTGTGTGTTCATGTAATAGCAGCAATTTGCATTCAGTAAAGTTGTGTCCAGGCTAATAATCCCAACAAAAAGCATGGTCTGATGCTGAATGAATATTAATGTCTAGTATCCAGACTCAAACTGACCTCAGGGTCCCAGATAAAGAGGCACCAAATGGCAGAAAGCAGTAACAGCAAATAAAAAATTAAGGGTATGTCCTAGGTTGGTTCCCTTTTAGGTGTTTCTTTCTATCCCAGTAACTTTATCTGTCTTTTCCCTATGCAAGGTGCCAGAACAGTGAATCAAGTTTCTAATTTAAAGAAGATTCAGCACCCATGGTTTTGTGGTGAATACAGATTTTGATCCCAGTTTCACCAAGGTCTTTTTTCCCATTCAGCTCTGGAAGCTCACTGAAAATTTTCATTTATCTGCTGGTGACAATTTCCCCATCATCCTGTCCAGAAATTATGTATAACAGCATTTTTTAGAGGTTTCCACATTGCGTCCTCAGATCCCAGGTATTTATTTTGATCTCTCCACAGTTTCACAGCAGAAATAAAGAGCATACACAAATTCAGCTCACTTTACTAGGACTTAAGGTATTTTATATTATCAAAAGGCACCAGGATCCATTCACAGAAGAAAACTGATGGCCATTAAGTAAAAAAAATCCCATCACTTCTGCATCAGCAAGTCTCAGAGTCAGATGTCACTCAAGACTGAAACATTCCCCAGAAAATATTACAATATTTACAAAGACAATGTATTTATATCACTACAGGCTTCTCCTGTCCTCACAGACTGTCCTGTTGGCTCCCCAAGGTCAGAGACAGCATGCAAGCTTACAGTCTGATCTTGTTTGACCATCCTTCTGTTCATCACATTTGAAAGAAATGTATCATGTCAGAACACATGCCTGGCAGTCAGGTGGTCCTAAATTATAACCCTTCATTTACTGCTGAGCCCATATGTTGCCCACAAAAGACTTTGTCTCTATTCCTCCAGCTGTGAAATACATAATGTCATATTGGAGATGAAATGGTTGGTCACAGACTTCCAGGTTCTTGAGTGATGGGCTGAAAAGCTTGTAAAGGCTGACTTATAATTTCACAAAAATATTAAACCACTTCCTGAGGGAGTATCTTGAGCAATATCCATTGTTCAGGCCTACTTTGGGAAAAATAATATGTGGGTATGGCATTAGAGGTGGTCATACCACATGTGCACAGGGGGCAGCAGTAGATTTAAAGTATGACTTTAACTATAAAATTTCCTGCTTTTCAAGTTTTTTTGCCTTTTCAGCTTTAATACTTTACAATATATTCCTACAAAAGCAGAAAATTAACACAGAACCATGCCTTTAGAGAGTTGCAGAGAGACTTTAGAATCAACACATGTAAATTCAGGGAGAACAACCTTTTTTTTTCAAGCATGGTACCGTAGGTCAGTACATCACACTTAGGCCAATGGTGTACTTTCATTTATCCTTTTCAGCCTTTTGTGTGACAGCTACAAATGTATCTTGTATCCTGCAGATGCTTGATACTACCTCCTGAATAAGAAAGGAAATGAAAAATTAAATGATGGTATAAGCAAAACTTAACACCAGGCTGTTTTCTCTGATGGTATAGACCTAAGCAGTCAACAAATATCTTTCTAGCAAGCTCACAAAGCTGGCCTTTATGTTTAAAACAAAGCAAATGTTTTGTTAGATCAGCCTGCTCTTTTCTTTAAGCAGAGCCTCTCCAACTCAGTTGTCTTCACTCCTTTGGAAAGTCGTAAACACTGCTTTCCAGTGCTGCCCATGTTGCATACCTCCTTTGTATCACTACTAGTGCTCCATTTGCTGTCCCATTCAGAATGGTTGCTTTCTCTCTCTGAGGTTTTTTTTCCTCTCTTCACTTTGCTTACAGATGTTCTACAACAGTCTCTACTTGCACCTTTCATACCTGTAAAATGTGTAAAATTAATTTCAAATGCAATTCTGGAAAGGACTATTGGGTTTTGGAACCACTCTTCTACAATCTCTGGCAAACATTTCCGGTCACAGTCACAGAAATTAAGAGCATTGTCCAAGCTAAGTTCTTGGATTTTCTCCGTATGGAAAAACTGAATTTGGTGGAAAATGCCTTCTATCCTTTCTCTGTCTGTAAAACACTCATGGGTTTCCAAGTGACGTACTTGGAATAGGTTTCTAATATTTAGCTGCTTAAATGCAAACATTGGGATAGATCTGTACCTTAATCAAGGTGGGTCCGAAGAATATTGTCTTCAGTTGCAAACATCTGTATAATGACATCACAGATGAAAATGGGTGTTTGTTAACATGCATTAATCCGCTTCCAGCTGGAAACAAAGTTTTACTGCTGGGGGAGGGAGCCCTGACGCTTCTAGGTTTTCTGAAAGCAAACCATGTTTCTTAACTTGGAAAAGGGGCTAGTATGCCAAGCACTACTTTCCTCAAAGCAACTTGGATCTGTGACCATGCACATTATTTTGAAGTGCTGTTAGTCATAAATGTTTTTGTATTGCTGGGAAAAGCAGGAGTACTGGCAACAACAAAAGTGTATTTTGACAAACTGTTGAAATCAGAATCAAATTTCTGGTAACATCTGATGTTTCACAACTGTCAACTAGTACTTGCTCAGGACCTCCTAGCAACATGGAGAACGTTGTTTAAAAGCACAGGTAAAAATTTTAAAAAGTGCTGCAATATTTATAGAGTTCCTAGTAATGTAAGACCACCTCAGAACATTAGAAACTGTAATACTTATTTTTCCAGTAGGAATAAATTAACTCTAGCACCAAGAATTGGACTAAAGGGAACAGAGCTCTTAGGTTACTATAATTGCAACACTGTAGCTTTGGCAACACTTATCTTTCCATCCCTGATCCCCTTTCTTTAGTTCTAGTACATATTTATCCTTTCACATGTTAATTAATCCTTTTCAAAGGCATATTGTGAATTCTTCCCAGTAGGGCTTTTATTTAATGTAGAAAGACCCATTTTAATTTTTAAAAAGTGGGTTCAGAGGTCCAGTATTGCAAGTTGTAAATGGTTTGTCAAACTGAACCTGAACTTATAATTTTCTTTACTATTCTCAAGATAGAGGAGTTTTAACTGTATTTATTTTACTGTTAAAGTCCTAAAATTTACAGATCAAATGCATTTGAAAAAAAGAGATATGCCTCAAGAAATTTTGTTGTTCCATTTAGAATGGTGATTTTCATTTATTGGATCCCTAGATTAGTATTAATTTATGTTGTGATTTGATCCCAGCCAGCAGCTAAGCATACGTGTAGCAGCTCATTCCCTTTCCCATAGTGAGACAGGAGAGAGAATCCGAAGAGCAAAAGGGAGAAGATTCTGGGGTCAAGTTAAAGATGGTGAAGGAAAGAGGAAAAAGTCCATCCCAGCTGTTGCAATGCCAATCAGTCACCACTCCCCCAGGCAGCCTGGTGCCAGCCAGTCCCCAAGCAGTGGCCACCATGGCAGAAAAACAGACCCAGTTTTATTGCCAAGCACAATGTCATATGGAATGGAATATCCCGTTGGCCAGTTCAGATCAGCTTTCCTGGCTGTGTTGCCTCCTGACCTCTTGCCCACCCCCAGCCTCCTCACTGAGGGGCAGACTGAGCAATGGAGAAAGTCTCACGCTGTACAGGCACTGTTCAGCTATAGCCAAAACTGTGGTTTGTGATCAGCACTGTTTTAGTCCCAAATCTGGAATGCAGCATCATAAAGGCTGCTACCAAGAAAGTTAACTCCATCCCAGCCAGACCCAGTACATCTAGCTATTCAAATAAGTTAGAACTATATTTATTAGTATTTCCTGTGGTACTTGGGCACTTTCACTCCTACTTTGCTTCTTTTCTTCCTTTAAAAAGCTCTCTTTTTCTAAGACTTATTGGTAGCAGACTATTTTACTAATTTGCTTAAATAGTCAGAACAGTGTACCTGCAGTCCCATCTGCAGCCTCAGCAAGGGAAAGGAAATCTGTACACAGCAATATAAATATTACATTGCATATGCATTGATGGTATATCATTTCACGTCCATGCATTGCTTGCAGATGTAAAACACACATCTTTAAGAAATTTGGAAAATCATGCAATAATTCAAAGAAACGAGACAGCAAAACAACTGGCGGTAGCTTTTCTTCTAGCACAGGCATTCCTTAAATTTTTTTACGGGTTTGCATAAATTGAGGAAAAAAAGGTATACTGGAGCCCTCATGTTGAAATGCAAATTTTTCATATCTTTGATGCTGCTCTGGTATGGCTGGTAGAAATAAAAGGAGAACCCAGAGGCACAAGAGCAAAAGAGCAAATGCTCAGAAAAAGTACAGCACCAGGAAAGCACAAAGCACTTGAAGGTTTTTTAAGTACCTGAGTAATCCAAACCTGAGGTAGTACAAGATTTTGCAGATGAATAACTGAAGACAAAGTTCCACCACAAAGATTGTTTCTATTACTCGTTGTGATCACTTGCCTCTTTTTCATTTCTAAATTGTGGCAATATTCTTAGCAATAATAAAGAATTCAAGAGGACAAATAGCACTGAATTGTACAAAAGTTAAACCAGTTCATATACAATAAGCTGTATAACCATTTGCCAGATGAAGCATTTGAATGGATTTTAGTTCGTTCGAGAAGGCTTTAGGGAGCTGAGAAAACAAGTTAAGGCACTCATTCTCTGGGAACTCAGGGTATCTATCATAATTTGCTTGCTTCAGGGTTGGTGAAGTCATCTAAATCCATCCTTCATAATGCTTTCAACAGTGCTGTGGCAGTTGCCAATTGTCCTTCTCCTTGCAATTAAAGCAAACTTCCATCACATCCATTTGCAGTGAATCACAGCATCATAGAGTCATAGACGTGTAGAATGTCCTGAGTTGGAAGGGACCCACAAGGATCATCAAAGTCCAACTGCTGACCCAGCACAGGCCAGCCCTGAAAACACACCATGTGCCTGAAAGCGTAGTCCAAACACATTTTGGACAGGATTGTTTCTGTGACCACTTCCCTGGGGAGCCTGTTCCTGTGCCCAATCACACTTGGATGAAAAACCTTTTTCTGATATCCAACCTAAACCTCCCACTGACTCAGCTTCAGGCCATTCCCTCTGGTCCTGGCACTGGTCACAAAAGAGGAGAGATCAGTGCCTGCCCCTCTGCTCCCCTCGTCAGGAAGATGTAGACTGCAATGAGGTCTCCCCTTGGTCTCCCAGAAAATCTCTTGATGGGAATGAGGATATTGCCACTCAGCCCAGGAAGTGCATTTGCTTGGCTACAACAGTGAGGGTTAGCTGTGTTGGCTGTGACATAGTTACACACTTCCCCAAGGTTTTACTTATGTCAGATTGGCAGGTTGTCTTTCCACATTCTGAATTACCTACTCATTTTTGCATGAGTCTTAACATTTTGGAAGCTATGCAGAGTGAACAGAACAAATGCCCTGCACATGTCAAAGAGAATTAGAGAAGTGTCTCGTGTTAAGTATTTTGATGAAATATTTAACATATGTCTGCATTTTTCTTCTTGGTGGAAAACTTTTGTGTAAGTGGAAAAAAACAATGGAAGGAAAGGACATGGAAAATTTTCAGTGCATGCAAAAGTACCTCTGAATGATAAGCAATAAGAAAATAGCACCTTTTCATTCATAACTCCACAAACACTGTCTGGACTAATGGTGTCTAAAATTGCATTGAATACATTGTAACTTTTAATTCATTTTTAAATCACTGTTAATATAAAAACTTCTTGGACCATGGCAATTACCCTAAAATGAACACTTTTTCTCTAGTGTTTTCCCAGAGAGGTTTTGCCATCAAACAGCATGGAAATACTATAAATTCTCACGTTCTCCCTGTTTTCAGTGGAATTTTAAGCTTTTCGTAACATAATTGTTTGAATCACAAGGCAAATATAAAGAGGTAAAGAGGTATTTAGAACAGTCCCGGCCTTGTTAAAATACGCGAAGTGGCCAGATTTTCAACAATACTCTGCACGCAATTTTTAATAGTCTTTTTAGGATTTGCTGAGTGCTGGATGTGTGAATTGAAATGGTAGGAATTATAGAGGTGATGAGTTCATGTGGATGGAAGGGCTGGGCAAATTTTGATGTTTGCTTAGCTACCAAGGCATGCATCCAGTACCTATATCAGCAGCCTGATTTTCAGGAAAGACTGATATTCATGGCCTCTGTCAGGTCCATCTGACAGCTTTGAGACAGTTTGCCACTTCTCTGCATCACAGCTGTGGCAGTGGGTCAGGGGGGTCCTTCTCTTTTCAGCGCCTGTAAGTGGTATGCATTTATCAATTCCAGCTTTTCCATTTTCCTTCCCTTCCCTCCAAATCAAGCAATCATTTTTAACTCTGGATAATAGGATTTTATCTGGGATATAGTGTTTAATCAATGTACGGAGTCTGTGTCTCACATCAGACAACAAAGGAGGTATCCACTTGTTCTTAATCCAAACTCCAGCCTGATGAATGAGCATTTTATAGTGTATTTTATTCTTCTCAATACAAAGTATCAGTGCAGTGTGATCATCATCTAACAGAAGAATGGGAGGAACAAAAGGATATGGCTGTTGGAAAAAAGTTATTTTAGAATAGATGTTTTTAAAGTGTGGCATGCTTTTACTATAAAAACACTATATAAAGTTTCTCCTCTCTATCTAATAAAAATTAGATAACCAGGGATGAATCAGATTCTGCATAAGTTGTTCTTTTAAAATGAAATAATAAAAAAGAAATATATTCTTTTACTGCTAGAAGCTGCTCCTGTAAATGGAGCTTCCTCACATTGGTACATGCACACTATTGCTAAACTGTCTTGAAAACCAAAGACGAGGACTCTGCATACAAGCCTAATTATACCAAGAGCAGTGTCAATGACACCAGAGTAATCTTGAACAGAACACTCACAAAAAAATGGAGGTGTTCTTCTGGGACCTTCGATGGTATTAATAAGGGCTTCATCAAATCAAGAGATCTTATTAAAGAGATGTGCTGTATATATCTTAATGACAGACTATTTAAGAGCTTATCAGGATCCCAAATGAGACTAGTAATTGCCTTAATGGGATGCTGATTCTTTCCAGACGTAGGACACTAGCTATTGGAAGTAATGTCTTTGTCTCTTAGTTTTTTTACTTTCTGTAATAAAATAAGAAATGTGATTCCTGTTACTATAAAAATAAAAGTAATCAATCCTTTAAATTTTAGTCATTATAATGCTCCATTAAAATATCTGACCTAAACTAGTATTTACCTTTTTTATTAAGTCTTGAGTTGAGTTTAAATAGAATTTATTGGATGGGATATACTGCTGAATTGGTAGGGACCAAGGCTATTGCTTCTGTGCTGTTTAAATTTTCTTGATTCTCTTAGAAGGACTGTCTGCTGCACTCAAGAAAATTCCAGTTTTATCCCAGGAGTATAATTTTTTCCAATCATGTATAATGTATCTAGTGAAAATTAGATTATTTGAGGAAATGTCAACTAAATTTGTGCTAGGGAGATACTATATACTACTTTGCAGAAAAGGATCTGCAAAGAAGAGGAAGATAATGCTTTTTGAAGTCCAGTTCACCAGTGCAATCTTTTCCTTTGATTTATCAGTTGTTGAAGTTATTACAGTTTTCCCAGCATTCAATGAGCTTTAAAAGAAATCCTGTGCAATACCATGACTGTGCTTGGGACAAAGGAGGAAAATATTACAATTACTGCTGTAACAGTAAAAACACACTAACTCTGTTAAGGCCATGTTTATACAAAGTATATCTTCACATCTAACCTTTAATTCTGAAAATGATTTTCCCATTCTTCTTCATTATTTCTGAAGGCCTGAAAATGGGGGCAAAGGCCAGTAGTAGATGAGAACTTGCACTGTTAAATTGTGTTTTGCTCTAAATGATCTTCATCAGCTGGTGACAGATGAGAAGACCAAAAAAAGTTTCCTTTACATAACCCTTCATAACAGCACAGTATTTGGGATGGCAAAAAAAAAAAAAGCTGGTCTCAAAATACTTGTGCTAAAGGCTATGAAGCTACTAATTCAAAAATGCATGAGGTGAAGATGCAGCATCATTTTAACTGACCTCAAAAATGCCCTCATTTAGTTTAAACTAAATATTAGAAGTCAAGCAATTCATGAATTTTTTCCATGTCCATGAAGCTATTGACCTGTGACATGGTCTTTATTAGAACATCGTTTACATTTCATCCTCAAAATTTCATGTAGTCATTACTCATTAAAATATGAAAGAAAAAATGATGATCAGAAGAGGGAAGAGCATGTTTCTACTCTAGGTATCAATGAGATGAGGTGAACTGAGATCCTTTTCTCCTAATCCCAGTGCTGACAGCTTCTGTGAGGAGTCACTGAATTTCTAAGTGCGTGAAACAAAGCACAATTCCTTTTAAAAATATCTTTGGCAGAGGAATGTTCAAAGCTGCAAAGAAAAGTGCCATTTTCTCAAGGTGGTATTACCTCTGCACTACTGTCCTTGTGGGGCATTCTTGGGCTTACTTACTCAGTCCCAGGAAGTAAAAACTGAGATGATAAAGCTGTGTGAGGTACCCGGCTCCTACAGCTTCCTCTTTTACATGCTAGAGCTCTGCTTCCCTCTTCTCTCATCATTTTTCTCAGGATGTTTTATGGATCATGTACTTTTTTATCAGCTTCTTACTTGATTTCACCAGCTTTACTGTTTTTCAGTGTGGTGTGATGTTTTTTTTCTTCTGGTGTCCCTGTGCATTTATTTTGAAGCAATGCAGAAAATTGCTGTGAACGATTTTCCTTCACTTTCTTCTCAGTTAAGGCATGTGTATATTGATAATGATGGAAAAAATGGCTGTTGTCTGACTTGTGGGGTTGGTTGCTTGCTTTGTTCATGTATTTGTTTCTCGGATGCAACAGGCATCTGTGTATTGATGTTGTCACAGCTTTGCTCAAACCTTGTACAGTCAGTAGTGCAGGCAAGATTACAGAGGGGGTTTTTGCATTCAGATAACCTATTGAGCTAAGGCCCTATTACTTATCTGCAGGCTAACTATATTTCAGGAGTGCTGACTTGCTTAATGTGAAGACTATTCTGGCAATTTTTTGCTCCCTTGTTTACTGCACACTCACTGACTGACAGAATGGCTATTTACACCTATTTAACTGGTACTCCTAACCTCACCCTATAAATCTCCTGCACCCTTTCACAATCATTACATATCATATCTATTTACAATCTATTGATAACACCAGAATTTTCATATATACACAGGATTAGACCAGTCTCTTCCATGGCCAAAAGACAGAAGTTATATTCTGGAAGCTACTATTTTTTTTTGTCAGTTTTGAACCATTTATTAAATGGGCAGAAGCAATTGGATGAATAGATAATTGTCAGTGAAATATCCCCAGCTTCTCTCCCACATCTGACAACAAGAATACAAGAGTCCGTCGTTCTGACACTGAGCAATGATTAATCAAGGCAAAAGAAGACTCTACCACGAACAAGACATCCCAAAAATCTAGCTGGAATATGTTACTAGTATTTGGACAGGTTTATGTTCAGTGCTTGATCAGGCAGAATTGCACAATTCCTAGTCAAAATTATTATCTTCCACAGATCAGGGCTTTTTGCATTATTTTTGCCAATAGCTTTGGGGGGGGGAGGGGATATTTTGTTTTGTGAAGGCCACTTCAATTTCACACGACTCATATGGTATCAACAATCATCATTTTTCTCAACAAAATAGCTACCATTAAGAGATTCTGAAAGATGGAAAAGAAAACTTGGTTATATTAATCTGTAAGGTGTTTGATTCTACATCTTTATTCTGACCATCTTAAGAACTGCTAGGGCTTTCCTGAAGTACATTTTTGCTTATTTGCAGTGGAGGATACAATTACAGGGCAATTTAGTTCTTAGGCAGCAGAAAGATGTTGTGTAAGCAGAAGGCAACGACAGCTGAAGGTTTTTATGCGGTTCTGTAATTCACTAATTAAAAAAGATCATTCTAGCAAACAGAACTGCCTCTTGAGATAATGCTTAATGAACATTTCAGTGACTGGATACCTTTAAACTCCGGTCAAGATTGCTACAGCTCGTAAGATTGCCTTCAACAAGACTGAATGATACAGCACACAAATTAGTTCTTGCTTTCATCAAAGAATTTTGAACTGCTTAGCATATTTATATCTCTTGTATTTACATTTGCTGAAAAAAAAGTGAATTTATAGCCACTGTAAGCCTGTGCAGATCTCCTTAACAGTGTGTATTGACTTTTACACAACATCAGTTTCGCCTCATTAATGATAGAGTCTTTTGCCATGATGCCTCCATATAGACACTGTCTGTCATTCTTTTGGGAATCTGCTGTTTTGGAAAATATACCCAGGACTCCTTTCAGTGTGACATGTACAATGCTGGTGACTGAATCTTAGTAAAACCAGCTTTCTACGAGAGCAACCAGCAACTTTGGGAAAACTCCTTGCAGAAAAAGCCTGGTAGGGTTTGATGAGGTTAAAAAAAGACTTCTCATGAGCACTCATGAAGATGACTTAACTTTCTTGATTATTTTTGTAGATTCCTCTGTCTCTTGGAGGGGAATTAAGAGCAATATGCAGCCTAAATTAAAAACAGAACAATACAATGCCAGCGGCCATTAATGTGCCAAAGCAGCTGTTCTCATCTTCTGGGATACAGTCTGGGACTCAGCAGCTAATTGCTGATATTGCACCACTACCAGAAAGAACAGGGGATTTCTGTTTGTTCAGATTATAGAATTCCTATTTAAGACACAATGATCTTTAGCATTGAGGAGCTGAGGATTTTGATGTATCATGGACTGGTAGTTGTTGCCACAGTGGAGCCTCACCACATGCTCTGTCTTAGCAACAGGCCCTGTAGGATGATGCATATAGCAAGCCTCCAGTGAAACAATTGTGGTGTGATTTACACTTCATCAAGGGGGTTGCAAAAAAACAAAACAAGCTTATTAGGCACAATATATGTAGAAATTTGTCAGATCAGAAGTGACTGAAGATAGCTGTTATAGAAATAATATGATACTAATGTAGTTGTTCTTTCTTTTACTGTCAGGATAATTGGAATACTTTAAAGTAAAAGCAATCTCATGGGTATGAAAGCAATGCTCCAATTTTAACTCTATTATGCTTCATCTATTTTTCTTTTTTTTTTTTTTCCTTTTTCCAGAGCTCCTTATGTCTGTGACTAGAAGGATTGATAGAAACTTGGTGTTCAGTCAGGAAAGTAGCACATTTGAGATAATTTCCTTTCTAATTAATTTTGCATTAATTTTCATCATAGAGGTTGCCTTACTCCTGCAGTTTTTAAATAATGGTTCTTCCCATTCATGGAAGAAATGTAATAAAGGACTATCATCCCCATATTTTGCAAACCTAACAGTGAGTCTCACCAAAGCACACATGTTAGGATTCTTGGTGTTTTTCACTCGATCATATGAAATTTAAGTTGCACAAACAACTTCAATGCAGGGAGTATCATTATATCTGATTTTCAGGTGTCTGGCTCCCAAGACACCTCTACCTATACAGAGAATATAGGAAAAGATACATGGAAAAGTACTCCTCATCAGCCAATGTGCTAGATGTCTGGACTGCCTGAGAGTCCTCTGTGGATAGTGCTTCAACGTTGCATCAGGTTTGAGATTCCTCCTCCCTTCAATTTAAATGGACCATTAATTTCAATTGGATACAAGCATCTCAGTATCATTTTTGGATTTAGGCCTAAGTGGAAGAGTGGTTTTTTGTACTGCATGTTTTGCTAGATGTAAAGTGACGGCAGTACAAAAACTCTTTGCCTCTGTGGTTTGGCTTTGATGGTAATATGGAACTAACATTTGGGTTTGAAGCCCCCATTTGTTCTGGCAGGGCTTTTTTGTTTTTCTTTCCTGTCATATAACATTAAATCACACTCACTTAGCTTATTCTGCTTTTCTCTTTTCCTTATCCATATATTCTCCACATTAATATTTAATAAAAAGATGCCAATTCCAGGCTTTAAAAAAACAAATTTACGGTAAAACTTCACATTTTCTTGAGTTTCACACAGGGTTTTAATTCATAATTGTTTTACCATGAATAATTTCAACAGAACTGGAGGTTAAATAGAAAAATTATTAATTAAACTGGTATCAAGTATAAATGTATAATGTGCCTTTATAAAATAGAAAGGATTAAATAGTAATGAAATACAATAAATGTTAATTATTCTTGCATCTGCCATATGAAATTACTCTATTTTAATAAAGCCAGGATGGAAACAGCAGGAAACTATGTGAAGAAGGGAGCAGCACTAGGAACTTGTGCAAAAGTGTTTGCACTGTTGGTGCTGCTTTTTGTTTCTCAGTTTGCAGATTGCACGTTATCTGGGACAGTGATTTCTTAGTTGGGTGAGGTATTCTTTTCAGCCAAAGATGGAGCTGACACTTAAATTGGAGGCTGAAGTGAAAAGGAACAGGAACCACCCTTATGACTGCACTTTAGGAGTTTGCAGAGCCTGATTTTCTGCCCTTCTTTTCGGACTGACACTTGGCAAGTGGACAAAGCATGCTGGCATCCAGTGTGCATGACTTTCTTGCTTTATATAGCTGACTACTCAAATCAGTGGGCATTCAGATCTGGTTTTTGCATGACAGGGTGAGTGATAAAAAAGCCTGGATGAAGCTTGCATTTTGCTGTCTGGGCTCAGGTTCTGTGTTCCCTGTGCTGCCTCAGAGCATCTCTCCCAGAGCTTCCACAGGCCAGAGGCTTTCCAAGGCTGAGGCTTGCCAACAGTGAAGCACAGACTCTCCACTCTTGCCAGAAGCCTCCTTTGTTTTTCCTTCTGTGCACAATTTCTAGTTCCCTGCTTCGTTGCTTTATCTTGCTGCCCCAAAAAGGAAGTTTGGTTTTTTACCTTTTGTTCCCTTTTATAGAAAAAGAGAAGGGGGAGAAAAAAATACTCTTCTACCTTTAACTGGCCTCCTGAGGATGTCTTTTGTGTAGACAGGGTGATCATTAAGGTTAATGGCTCATCATTGTGCCTAATGTGGTGAGTGATACAGAACTTTTTGGAAAATGACAAAATTCCACATTTGCAGATTGAAATAAAAAACCACAAACTTTTCACAATAATATTAAACAATTGACTAGATCTCATAACTTGTACATTGGCAGAATCCCAAATCATCAAAGCAAAGAAATTGGAAAGCATTTATCCAAGATAAAAGGATGCAAGTGCTTTCCGCACTTCAATTCTCCAGGGTATTTTGGGTCACTGGCTGTTTCCAGTGGTTCCTGCTTACTTTTCTAGGTGTCGCATTTGTAAAATGCCACAAAATATACTTTGGGCGCTGAGCATAAAACAGTGTAGTTAACAGAGTACGGCTAGATTGATTCCCTTTTGTGGCAGGGTGCTGAATATAATTATGTACAGTGAACTTGCACTCAGTATATATAAATTAGGAGACTGAAAATTATCTTTGAGATTCAGTTTACACTTACAGGGTCTTGAGGGACTATACTGAGAAGCACTTGCCAGTCTCACAACATCTGCAGCAAGGATGCACTGAGAAGGGCAAATTACCATATCTTCTGAGAGTGTGAATGTATCTGAGTAGCTGAAGAAGTATAGTGTAAAGAAATGCCTAATAAAACTCAAACTAAATTTGTGTAATCCATTAATCTTCGGAATTTGACTTACTTAGGTCAGGATGAGCCCTCAATAATAAATAATTATATGATAATTATATAATTATATAATAAATACATAAATAATTATATAATAAATAATAATAATAAATAAATAATTAATAAAAGTTTAGTGTGTTTGACTTGAAATTATGTGCCAGTGACCCAAGTCAAATAAATGAAAAAAGGTCTTAGTGAGCAATGTCTGAAGATAACTAGTTTGGATTCTGCTTAAAATTTGGCAGCTTTCAAAGTTCAGATCCTTTGCTGTTTGGAACAAAATAGAAGTGCTGCCATTTGAGCTGAGAAAAATCTCATAAGAGAGAACTGCAGGCACTGCAAGACAGTCAGATTGATTGCTTGGACTCATCAGAGGCATAGTGTGTGGGATCCTTGCCCTGGCTGCTGCTCCAGGGAAATAAGCCAGGAGAAGGAATTGGTCTAACACTTCTTGCCAGGGGCTGTCAGTGAGGCAGCTCCTGGTGGGTCTGTGCTGGTCCCTGCATGGGTCAGCCCCACCTGGTGCTACCATTCACTGGGACTGCCATGCAGAGTACAGGAGACACGAACAAACTGGAGCAAAGGGACACTAAGATGGTTAAATGTCTGGAACATATCATATGAGGAGAGGCTGAGAGAACTGGGACTCTTCAAACTGTAGGAGAGAAAGCTCAGGGGACAACTCCTCAATGTACATAAATCCCTAAAGTGGGGGAAGTAAAGAAATTGGAGCCAGTCTCTTCCCTCTGGTGCCCAGTCATTTAAGGATAAGAAGAAAATCATTTACTATGACAATGTTAAAACACTGGTACAGCTTGTCCAGAGAGGTGGTCTCTGTCCATGGAGATATATTCAAAACCCAGCAGGGCAAGGTGCTGGTCAGCCTCCTGCAGCTGACCCTTCTCTGAGCCAGGTGTTGGACAAGGAGATGTCCAGAGGTGCCTGCCCACCTGAGCAATCCTCTGGGATCCACCTGAGTGATTCCACTGGGAAGCACAAGTGACTTCAAACACAGGTCCTCTGCAGGAGGGTGACCAGCCTCCCCCTCTGCAGTGTTACAGGCAGACTTCAGTAGGATGGCAAAACAAACATTAGCAGCAAGGAAAAAAAGGTGGTGGGTGCACAGGCACATATCCCCCAGGTGCTGCAAGTGCAGTAGTTTGAGCTAAAAAGCAAGACCTGTGGACAGAGTTAGAGAAAGCACCAATCTTGTTTCCTAGAGAAAGGCTGTTGCTCTTCAGAGAACCAGTCTGTAAATATTTCATGCTAGGAAGAAAGTGTTGAGTTCCTTCTCTCAACTACAGATCTCTGCCCCAGAAGAAAAACATTACATGTGTAGGTGTTCTGCACATACATACAGTTTTCAAGTTGTAAAAAGTAAACACATTTTTGTTAGAGCAAGAAGGTAATGGTGAAATCTTTAAGAAATTACTTCTTAGAGAGATAAATGGCACAGCAGGATTCAGCAAAATCCTAAAAGGATAATTCAGCAATAAACATTCTGGGTCATGAGAGTTATTTAATTTTTAAATTGCTATCACAACTTTTTTGAACAAAAAAAAATCTTTCCTATTTTCAAGCACATTAAATAAATCTTTCCTGTGTCTCAGTTATCTGTGCTGGAAGTGCTTGGGAGATTTTTCAAAGATTTACCTTATAGATTTACCTGTTCCCTGATAGACATCTCAGTGATGGGTTGCTGAAACTCTTGCCCACACAAGCTGTCATGTTGCTACCAGCAGAGCTATCCGTGTGTCAAAGGCATTGTGCTGAGGTAAGGGTTTGCAGAACAGGGCCTCCTGAGACCCGTAAAAAGTGATCCTTTCAAAATGATCTACAGAAAATCTCTTGACAGGTACGGGGCATGCAGGTTGTGGTCAGTTCATCACACACTGTCTCTGCAGCTCTTTTGTCCACACTTTTTCATTTGCTCCCAAAATGAGACTTCTTTCTTCCCCTCTTCTGCATCTACTTTCTTGATGATTTATCCCTTGCTTCTTGCTGCAAAGGAGATGCTGCCCCCCTGCTCTTTGTATCCCAGAGCAGAAGCACACGTAACAGCACATTAAAAAGCAGCATTAAGAGACGTGTGGTAGTGTCATGAAATAATCTGAACATCATTTGCCTAAAATTGTGAGTAAAATCCTGAAACTACTGAATGAAAGGAGCTTTTCCTGGTGACTTCAGCTGAGCCAAGACTGTAGACCAGGTGCTCCCTTATCTGTTGGTTAGATGCATTCCTTGCAGAGAGCCACAACCATTTAAATCCATTTTTTAAAAAATGAGGGATTGACTATTTTGCCAAAGAAGAATATGAAATACATAGCTATGACATAATAGAAAATGTGGATGGAATTGCTAGACTTTTAATTTCTCAACAGGGTTAAAATAGTCCAGCTTCTGGCACTCTAATTTCTTTATGCATTTGATTATGCAGGTCTACATACATAATGCTATTAGTCAATAGGTCTCAAGGTGCAACAAAACAACATCAGGACCTCTTTTACACAGGATGCTTTTGCATAAAACATTGCAACATTGCAAAAGGAAAGTAAAAAGATGCATTCTTTTTGTACAGTATGTCGAAGCATTTTAGTTTTCTTGTAATTAACCATATTTCACTTTGGTCTGTGGATTCTGAATATCATTACTGAATACAGAAATCTTGGAGATTTGTGATTAATATTGACTATTCAAAGCAAAAGCAGGCCTGCCCAGAAATAACCCAAATTTAACGAAAAATGGTTTCTCCCCCGTACTCCCCAGCTGAAGGGGAAGTATACTTTTAAAAGTGTACTACAATCTAGCTTTAGTATACTAATGAAATAATAATGAAATTACATACACAGTTGATCACTGTTCTCAAACTTGTTTTTAAGAGCTGCTTTCTCCCGCTTCAATACACTGTGCTCAGTTGTGCTTTGGTTTTGAAGTTTTTTTCCCCTATCAGTTAGTGTATCCACTTGGAGAAGCTTAACCACCTCTGTACTCAGAAATTATGTTTCATATACTGCCTTTCCATTTACAATAGGTAGACCATTGCAGTGATCTGGCATTTGAATTTGGACAAATTATGCTAAATAACAAATATAGCAATTAATCAGAGACTTCCTTAGGAAGCAAAAATTGAGGATAATCAATCTTCAAACATTCTACCTTACGCTGCAGTTTTTCAGTTTTGTTTAGCAAATGCACTGCAAACCCCTGTTGTGCCTAGCAAATCTGTATTTCCAAAGCTATGCAGCAGAAATCAGACAAAATGTCAAAGATACATATTTATTTATGCATAATTCAACACCTGTTGAAGCTTCTGAACAAAGTGCCAGGAGTCTTTTCAAGTGTGAGTCACCTCTAGAGAGAGATGTGTTTCTAGGCTGTATTCCTAAATTCAGTAGATTCTACAAAGTTGACACAAATCACTCCATAAATTTAGTTGCAATAAACTTGGGACCATCTGAAATTACATTTACAAATCCCAACTAGTCTCTGAGTTTCAGAAAGTCACCTTAAAATTCAAAAAAACTGGGGACTGACCTGACTGTAGAGATACCTTTATTAAACTTTGGACTAGTTTTCTTAAATGAGACTCAAGCATCCAATATTGCCACAGCTGGCGCTTCTGTTCTGTTCTGTAGTTTTTATTTGGAAATTATGTAAACTGAAGCAACATATCTAAGAAAAAGATTTCATCATGATGTAAAACTTCTTCCAAAAAGCAACTTGTGAGACAGAAACTTATGAAAGTATCTCCAGTGAGAGGACTGGAGGAAATGACCTTAAAATGAGAGAGGGGATTAGATTAGATATTAGAAAAAAATTTTCACTGTTATGGTGGTCAGGCACTGGAATAGTTTGCCCAGGAAGGTGGTGGAGTCACCATCCCTGGAGGTGTTTGAGAGGTGTCTGGGTCTGGCGCTGGGTGGTATCACTTAGTGGTTTAGAGGGCATAGAGATAGTGCTGAGTTAATGGTTTGACTTGATGATCTTAAGGGTCTCTCCCAACCCTCGTGATTCTGTGATTCTATAAAATGTTTATGAAATAACTAATTTATATATACCCAGTTACTAAAACATGATTCATGCTTTCCATTCCTTTTTCCAGCTAGGTTTACATTCTAGGAGTTGCATCAGATTCCAGAAGAAAATTCAGATTACTAACGCAGTATTTAACAACGTTGCCATTCTTTCCTTTAATTAAAGTACCAAGACAATAATGATTCTTTTTTCAGGCAGCTGTGACCTCAGGTTTTGTTAGCACTGTGTGATTTTGCTGAAATTGGATTGAATCTTTGACAGTAAATAATGACCTTCAGTCAAGAGCATTCCGAAGTCTTTGCTAATGAGGATCTACAACTTATTCCTCATGTTAATTGTCCAACTTAATGTCTTTATTTTCCATGCCCCACAGTTCTGTTTCTTAATTTGTGAGCTACTGAGCTTTTTTTGTATAAAATATTTTGGGTTGGCTTCTACCACTAGCTTTTGCTCTGATATCCATGAGATGTAGTTTATCAAAAGATATTTGAAATAAAAGACACAAAGCAGCAGCACTTCCGGTTTTTTGCTTGGAAAACAATATATCCAAAAGCTGTATTGACTATTCCTTGCTTCATGCCATGCAGTTAAATGTTAGAATTCACAGTTACCTGTCTAACTGAGATTGGGAACCCACTGAATATATATTTATACTTTTGTTTAATGCAAGATAAGCCATTGCTACTAAAGATATTAGTATTTGGTAATGCACAAAGTCATGATTATTCATACTTTTAATGGCTTGTTCATCTATTTTCATTATTTCAATTACATGGACAATGTTTTTCCTGTGCAAGGAAATAGTATAAACATTCTAAAAATATTTCAAATTTTCTAAAATGCTTCCAATTTTACACTAAAATAAATATCAGGGTTTTGTACACCACAGATGATGTAATAAGGAATATAAGAAGCTGTGACAGAGAGGGCACAGGAGCAGAACTCAAAATACCCAGGTAGGTCAGGGAGCTAAACCTGGGCCTACCAGAGCCTGTCAGCTTGCTGTAATGTCCAAGACATTAGCTGTCTTTTCCTTTGGTGTTGGAGACAAAAAAGAAAAAGTTGCCCTTACCTAAGAAATCATTTAAATGAATTTGCTCAAACGGATTCTTCACGGGAATTTTCTGGGGGAAAACCATATTTTCTGATGAAGTAAAACAGTAAAACAGTACAAAAACCCTGGGTACTCCCCATGGGGTATAACAAGAGAAGAGTAAAGGAGAAAAATCACCTTCCTTAACCTGCTAGCCACACTTTTTATGCAACAGTTTTTCTGGGCTGCAAGTGCATATTGCTGGCTCATGTCAAATTTTTCACCCACCAGTAAGGGCAAGTCCTTCTCCAGAGGGCTACTTCTTCACTTGAGTTTGCCCACGAGATCCTCACTCAGCCCTGCTGGTCTCCTGCCTTCCTTTTCTGATTTCCTCCATCTGGGAATTGAGAGCTCTAAGAGAAATGTCCTTAAAGATCTGACAGCTCTGTTCATCTCCTTTATTCTGTGGGCAAATTCCCAGGAGGGTCCATCCACTAATTACTTTAACAATTTAAATCTCAGTCTCCTAAACGCCAAGGTTCTGACTCTACTCTTCACCGGGGCCATATCCCTCAGGATTGGGATCCCTCAAGCCCAGGCTGCTACCTATCTTAACATTTCTAATTAGTTCATCCATGTTGGTAAACAACTGGTTGCCTCTCCAGCAAAGACTTTATGGGGCAAAGATGGTACAATCAATGGATTGAGCACTGAACCCAGAGAAGCATATTAAGACATCTGGGGATACTATCCTATTTGTGTTTTCTACATCTGCCCTGGCCTGCATTACAATGCACACCAGAGAAGCCAGGTCTCAGAGCTCTATCACTGCACCCTCCACCACTGGGAGACGGTGCGACCTATTTCATTTACCAGGTATAGAAAAATGGCACACAGAATGTATGACTGTATATTGGATGCTTTCTGCTGAGAGGTGGTTTTTAGTCAGCCTCCTGCATTATGTGTTTATCTCAATTTCTCTTCAGCTCTCCCTCAGCCTTTTCTCATTGGATTCATTTCTTTTTTTGACACTTCGCACCCTTTCTGTATCTGAAGTCCACTTGTATGTAGTCTCCTCAGTCAATAATGTTTTTATTAAAAGAAATTAATAGCATCAATATTCCTTTCAAAATACTACCTATAGTTGTTGGACTGCATGATTTGTCTCCTCCTACCTTCACCAACATTTTCTTTATCAAATCTCTTTAGAGAAGGTAGCCAAGAAGCCCATGTAGACATTTTTTTCCTATTTTTTTCTTTGCACAGTGTAGTGTTGAAGTTACTATTATTATTAATTTATTGCATAGTTTTCAATTTGTTTGCAATTACTGGCATTCAAATTAGTGCCATGATAATATTATTAAAAATAAAAGCATTTTAAGTTATTCATTGAAATTCTATTATTTTTCCTTTCTTTGTATTACTCACAGTCCTCCAATTTTCACTTCTGTTTCCATTCAAATGTGGTTTTGTTTTCTGTTATTCAGTTTGCAAATCAAATTACATTTGTGTAAGGACTGGATGGCCAGAAGCCCGATACTTGAACAGGTTCAAAACTGACAGGACCAGTTCACAGTCCTGTGCCACTGAACATACATACAAGAAGCTTGCTGACCTTAAAAAAAATGTATAAAATAAGGAATGTTTGAGGATATCTTGAAAATAATGATATGGCCCAAGAAAATCAATCTTCAAAATAAAAGAAGTACTACAATGTGGAACAGATATGTCAGCCTGTACATCAAGATTTGTGTAAGACAAGAGGTAGCTGGCATGGAAAAAATGGACAGTTTTATCACATAAGGAATTAGGGGGCTCTTGTGTTTCACTGACCATGCACATTTTGCTTGTATCTCAAAGAATGAATGGAAAATCAAGTTATAGCTTCTCTAATTCACTCATTCGGATAAATGTCTGTCAGAAATCTGATCTAAAGGGAGTTTTTCCTTCCACTTGCAAACAAATTAAAAACTATGCAATAAATTAATAACTGCAAACTTTTTAAAAGAACCTTAAACTAAAATCTTCACCTGAAAGAGGACGGACACTTTCCCTTCATAAGTAGTCACATGGAGAAGACAAGATGCATTTGTACAAGTTGCACTGGAAGAGATTTTACCTTGGTATAAGAATTTAATTTTTATGCTACTGTTTATGCTGAAAACAGTCAGTCACTGTGATATTGTCAGATCAGAGTCAGCCCACAACAGTATCTGGATGGAATATCCATTGACCAATTTCAATTAAATCCAGCAGACAAGTAGTGGTGGGAAAAGAAGAGAGACAGAAACTGAGGGTGTGGAACACAGCACAAGGCAGGCTGGTATGTACAGAAATGCCAGAAAGTAACTGATAGACACACTGACCTCATTAGTTCTGCTACTCATGAAACAACAGTTGATAGCTGATATTTCATAGTAATGTATTGCTGTTTGAGTTAAAGAGCTACACAAGAATTGCCTTGTTTATTTTGAATTATATACAAAATTAATGAGTTGCAAATTGTGAAACAATCCAGCTTCAATAAATATCACTATGAGCAGCACTAGGTTTACCTACATAGATGTTCAAAGCAAAATTACTCAGTGACTACAATAAGATTTAGGGCAGTTATGCTCCCTAAAATATAAGAACTTAAGGAAAAGCTTACCATGTGTTTAAAATTATCTGTAGTTGCATTTGAGATCTGTGGTAATTGTGCATATATTTTCTGGATTGTAGCACTTTAGAAGTTTTCCATTTTATTTTTATAGTGTTAGTGTAAAATTCACCTCTAGCAATTTATAGTAAGGCTCTAAAAATTCAAATAATAAAGAGCTTCTTTCTATGGCTGTGAGTAGTAATTTAACTATACATTAAAATGTTCACTACAGAGAAGCCAAAAATAGCTATTGCTGATGAGTTTAGTAAACTGTATTTGTGCTTCATTGTAATGCTAAGTTCCAACTGGTGAATCCTGTTCTAGGACTATCACTGATGTTATTTTAAAAAATGGGGAATTTAAGATAGCATGTCTACTCATGCACAACATGGGACTTTATTTGCTTCTCTGAAATCAACAGAGAAATGTAATGTTCTGGTAATCTGCAGTTCCTAACAGCATGTTCTCCAAACAGCCTGGGCCTCTTCACAGTCTGGTATGATTCTCCTTCTCTTTTCTCTGGTAACTCTGCACGGAAGTCAAGATCACGGAACATTTCCATATGAACAAAATTACTTGCAAGTGCTTCTACTCCTCAGAAAGACAGCTATTGCCAGAGAGAAAAATCATCCATCTATCTATCTATCTATCTATCCAGATCTAGCAAGGCAATGGACAATTTACATCGATGCTCCCTGACTCAGTCCGCAAGCCATCCATGTCATAAAGCTTAGAGGCAGGCAGGCAGTTCCCTGAGCAGACTCCATCAGCATTTGCCATGCTCAATGGGCTGTTCCCTGCAGCACCACCTGAGCCGTGAAGACAGAGAAGCCCCTCAGTGAGAGAACGCGACCCAGGAAAGTAAACTGTGCTGTACAATCATTTGCTTTGCAAAAATGAGGTACAAAATTACTTTAAAATATTTATTTCTTTAAAAAAAATAGCATCAGCATTAGTCTACATTGTAGATATGTCCTTATATGTAAATTCCCCCTAAGGCATCCAAGAGTGTGCCTGAATGGTACAGACTAAGAATGTAAGAAAAGATATCTTCCATGCATGATCTGCCGTGTTTACCAGCCTGGCTTCCATGCTGCCTGCTTCAGGTCTGCTCAGTTTGAAATCATTCAAGAAAGATTCTGATAACTGAAAAACAGGAATATGCAATATTTGGGAACTGCAAAACCATAGATTCTATATTTTCTACTTTTTCGCCTACAAAAATTACCACTTTTGTTTGTATTAATAAGAGCATGATTTTTAAATAATGTATTCTTTTCTGCCAGTGATTCATATGCTACTAGGCTGAAAATGGCACTCTATCTTCTGACTGAAAAGAGAGAAAGGATATTTCTGGTAAAGCATGAAGTGTCTCTAAAATACTCAGTTTTCTTCTGTAAAATATCCAACTATATGTGATGAACTGATGTGGCAAGAAACTTTTATACTTAGTTGTTTGAGATTATGAGTTTACAATGTGTTCCTGAATTTCCCCTGAAGAACCCACAGATCAGGTCATGATAATTGAACAGATTCTATTATATTATATGCTATATCTTCTAGTGTATTGTTCCTGAGCAAAGAGACATGCAGATTAGATATGTACTTATAGGCACACCTTTATGTGCAAGGGAAAATACTTTTTAATTCTTGTGCAGAGGTTCTTTCTTCTGTAGTTAAATAACTTCCTATAAACTAAAGGTGAATTATTTTGTCATTACTAATGAATAAAATTGTAAAAACATCACTGTCCACCCATGGAACTGTCTGTCTTCTATGCTTTTTACCATCCCTGAAATTCAGTTCAGCATCTAGCTGGCAATTTTCCCCTGGAGTATATGATTAGAAAGGACATTATTCTGCCAAATTGTTATTTAAATTCTCTGTTTCACCTTTATTGTGTGATGCCAAACAAGTTCAGAAATCTTTAACATCCAGTTTAAATCTTCATCATTGTTCTCCATGAGTTTGAGCATTTCTGTAGTTCACAAGAATTCTTCAGACATCCCAAGGGCCAGATTAACACATGTATTGATAGAAGTCTTCACCTGCCATAGTGTTTAATAGTGCCTCATCAAAATCAGAATGTGTAGTGGGATATTTAGGAGACTATAAAACTTTATGCCCTTTGGATAAAACACTCACCTAATCTATCTTTGACTATACCAGTAATGTCCCTTCCTCATCTCAACTACCTAACTCTTTCCTGTGAGGAATGTATTTTTAATGTTTTTCTTGGAATCATGCTAGGTACAAAATCTAGATTTGCAAAATGCTTTAATTGTACTTCAATTCTAACATCAGTGTTTGTCCTTTTTTTATTTTTATTTTCCCTCTTACTTTATTCTTCATTTCAGAGACTCCCACACATAAGAAATTGTGCTGGTACCTAAAAGGCTGCATGACTTCAGTGAAATTATTTTCATTAGAGTGTTTGTGCCTTCCAGCCCCTACAATAAATGCAAAGTACAGGGAGGTATTTTCATTTTCTGATGATCAAATACTTTTTAATATAAACAAAATCACAGAATGCTGAAAAAAAGTAAGCTTTATTCTCTGTGCTTGGCAAATCAAAGTAGATACAACCGTTTAACTGTTCTGAAAACAGGGTTCTGGTCTTAAGTCATATTAAATTCCTGCTTTTTTCTTTAGTGGATTAAGATCTCTATTAAGCAGATATTTATGTCAGCCTAGTTCTATTGGTGTGTGTAACTACTGTATGCATCAGGGTCCTGAGCTGGCTGACTAAGTAAATGTGACTTTCAAAATCAGGTCCAAAGTGACTTATTCCCCAAAATAAGTGTTAAAATCAGAAGGATCTCTCTCCTACCTTAACACCCTCTGTAAAGTTTCTGCTATTGTGTTCCAGGATCTAAACAGTAGATTTTATTTGTTCATCACCTTTTGTACCTTCCTGCATTCTTGTTCCCTGAAGAATATGAAAACTCAGATGTATATCCACATTCCTCATAGTCTGAAATTGAGAGAAGATTTTCTCTTAGCTTTACTGGAACTTGGCCTTTGCCTTGAAGCGTCTAGATTTAGGAAAATCATTGAAACATGATTCTGGTTTTCTGCATTGGGGATCCCCTTTTTCACTACTTTAGGCTATTTTAGTGGCATTTCATTACAGAGTCAGAAGAATTTCTTATCTAAGAGGCTTTTTTTGTGTTTTTTGTTCCTTCCAGTGTGAAGGTAGTGGCTGAATGCTAGCTTGATGTGAATATTCCTGAAAGTCACATCCACCCTTGCCCAAACTGAGACAGTGTCCTGGTTTCAGCTGCAAAACACCTAATTTTCTTCCTAGCAGCTGGTATAGTGCTGTGTTTTGGATTTAGGATGGAAATAATGTTGATAACACAGGGATGTTTTATCTGTTGCTGAGCAGTGTTTATACAGTGTGTAGGACTCAACAGTTTCCCACCCCACCAGGGAGCAGACTAGGGGTGCACAGGAGGCTGGGAGGGGTCACAGCCAGGACAGCTGACCCTGACCAAAACTGGCCAAAGGGATGTCCCATATCATATGGCATCGTGGCCAGTACACAGACTTGGGGAAAGCTGGTCAGTGGCAGCTGCTCAGGAACTGGCTGGGCATCCGTCAGCAGGTGGTGAGTTCTCTTCACAGGAATCCTTCAGACAATGAGCTTGCATTGTGCATCACTTATTTTGTAGTATTAGTGTTAGTGTTCATATTATTTTCCCTCAGATTTCTGGCCTATTGAACTCTTTATCGCAATCTGCAGATTTTGCTTTTTTTTTTAATTGTCCTAATTGTCTCCCCTGTCCTACTTGGGGGGCAGAAGTGAGTGAGTGGCTGTGTGGTGTTTAACCACCCACCCGGTTAAACCATGACCCACAAGCAACTTTTTTTCAAGAAAAAACAACGTTCTTAAAAATTTAGACTGGTATTGATAATGAAGAAAAAAAAAATCCTGAAGGAAAATGGGAATGCATTAACATAATCTATGGAAGGAATGCTGCAAAGTGGAGCTAGACAATACTCTCAAACGCAAACTAAACCGTTTGGACAGTCACAGCAGGTAAGAAGTCTGGTGCAGAATTTGCTTTAATGGTTCCTACCTTTGAGAAGTCATTATGTAAGACTTGCTTCATACTCTTTTTCTACTCCTTTTTCAGCTGAAATGTCATGCTGACATCTTTTCTGTTTATACTTTTTTTTTAATTTATTTATACTTAGATGAGCAGCTCTCCTGGTTTTCTTGAATTTGTTTTCCCAGGCACATGGGTATCTGGACAGAATGCAAGGGACAAAGTTTAATTGGATCACAGCATTGCTATTTAATTAATTTGCAGTCTGTCAAGCAATGAATTTTCCAGTGCACTTCCTTTCTGACCGGCTTCCAGCTGGTGGAGCTCATCTGTCTGCTCACAGCCCACTGCCCTGTGTCCTTTCACAGCCAACCTGATCTGAAGCCACCTTACCTTATTTCCAATTTTAAGGTTAACAGACTGAGGAAAGAAGATTGTATCAGACAATGAGAACCCATCTCCTTTCTTGCCTTCTCTAAGGGATGTATTATTGCAAATCCACTGCTGTCAGCTAACAAAGTGTCTCGTATTGAAGGCCTCTCAGACATGGGTGATGACCTTGAGTTCCCCTATGGCTCATTATAGCTTGTGGCTTCTGCTGTCTCCTACTGTATAGATTTATAGATTTATAATAGGGTATTTGGAAGGGTTGTGATATTGTGGTTTCGAAGGTAAATGGAGTTGATGTTATATTACAGGGTTATCTTAATCAGGACTGGGGTAGCACAGGACAACAGGAAAGGATTCAGTGGCCCGAGAAATGCCTTTCCAGCTGAACACACCTCTATCAGATAAATGCCTATCATGAGCAATAACACAGCCAGGACAACAGGGATCTCGATTTAAGTTACCACAGATTAGCTGCTCTTCAGGGCTTGTTAGATAGTGATGTAATGGAAAAATCTATTCTTTATTATCAGGAAAATCTGTTGTGACCAATAAAAAGCACTGTGACCAGTAATGTCCCTTATGATAATAAATACTTCGTTGTACAGAATAATGAGAAACTTGATAAATTTTATTTTCTGCTTAAACATCCTCATGCTTTTTTAAGCATTATTCATAAAATGTAGAGATTTTACATTGAAGGTCCTATCACTCAACATAAAAGATGCCTTAATTCGGTCAAATGTCTCTGTGTCAGCTCAGAGCTTCTGGTCATGCACAGCTGAATCATAAGAACACAGAATCATAAAATAATATCCATACATAAATTGGTACAAATAATAGTTGCAATAGTTGGATTGTTTTCTACTGGCTTTGAAAATTATGCTCAAAAAATAGAGCATTGCACTTAATGATTAGTGAATGCTAAATATCATTTCTAGTTTTCACCTTTGGAAAGCAGAAATTATTCACTTAGTCAGATACAAAACCGTGGTATCTCAGAAATCCCCTGGCTGATATGTTCCTAGCAAAAGCTGTTTTATTCCAGATGTTACAGAACATATGTGTATATGCACAGTGCAGCAGAGAAGATGTGTACAATATGCCACAAATTACCAGTGAAGGCTTAAAATGTTATTGCAGGATATCCTTTGACCTTTCTGATTTCATCATTAAATTTTTTAAGTGTCTCTTAGAAGGTTTTTTATACAAACTCAACACAGATAATTTATTTTAGGTTTATGCATGTACCTCAATATTTGACAAAAAGACCTTTTTTTTTTTTTTTTTTTTAGAAATGCTACTAGAAATGCTAAGACTCAACTGTATTGTTATAGGCTTGACTCACAAGTTAGGGCTCTGTTTATTGTCTCTTCGTGTTCATGGAAGCACCTAGATTAATGGGTTTGGACCTGGTGATTTGGCACAAGAATTCTGGGGGTATTTGATTACCTAAAAGCCTGCATATGTGTAACTCTGCAGTCTAACACTTTTGGCTAGATTTCCATCCCGTTCACCATCTGTGTTTAGTCCAACTGTGCAGACACCTATGTACTAAGGAAACTTCCCACCTTCACGGGGCTCCCTGGCAGTCACACTCCCAAGGCCAGACCTTCATTGCTGGGACCAAAGCCCCTTCCCAGCAGGCGGCTCCAGTGACCCAACAGGAACCGCGCTTGGCTCCCCGCTCACCCCGCTCACACAGCCACACCAGGTTTCCCATGGCAGGATTGGAGGTCTCGTTCCATAAAGTCATTTAGTCCTGGCACACTACCACAGAAACAGCCCAAGCTGGTGCCTCCAAGGAGGGACCTCGAACAAAGGACCCCCTGAGCTTTTATCCCCTCCCAGTCCAAGCATGCAAGACTCTCGTTCATCTTCCCGAGTCTTTGGCTCCTGCTGTGTCTCTCAGCGTCCATTCACATGGCTGGCACCACCCATCTTCATGCCTTTTGTTATCCCAAAGGTTGGCAGCTCCCAGTTTCTTGTCTCGGGCTCCCACCCAGAACTCAACCTGCATCTCAATCTGCATCTCAATGTGCAGCTTTCGAGCCCAGCTACCTGCCCCAGATGTATTCCTCAACATGTAAGCCTTTTCCTCTAGGGATCAACAAGAAATTAAAATAGTGCCTGAAAGCTGCATCTTCAAACAAGGCAGTAGGTGCTTCTGAAAGGGAATTTTTCATACACCAATCAGGCACCCTTTCCCCACACCCAGCCATAATAGATGTATTTCTAATGTGGAAAAGCCCAATTTCCTCCAGCATCTTCTCATTTTCTCTGTCCTTGCCAATCAACTCCCAATGACAGCAACTGCCGTGTTCCCAAATCACTGTAGGAAGCTTAGGTTTAACATCTCCTAGTTGCTCCTAAGAGTGAACCTTGTTTCCTAAACTAACAGCAAAAGCTTTATATTTTCTTTAAAAAAGAGTTCTTTTTTTTTTATTTTCTTGCTTGTTCTTTCAGAAAACACTATGATCTAAGTACACACATTCATCCTAGAAGGTGCAGCATAGGTCAATTGGAACATTTATGACAATTATTTAAAAAAACGTAACCCTATTCTGTATGTTTATAGATGAGAAAAAAGCAAGTCCATACATCTAAGTCTAGATATTTTATAGTTTTCTTCCTACGTAAATTATTTCAATAGCTTTGAGCCTATTCCTTGAAAATTAGCAAATGAAATACAGACTGTATTTCTGGATCTGATTTTGATCCCATATTTATGGGCAGGAAGTGAGTCTACTGAAGTCAGTGAAGTGTCACAAAAAGTGTAGATGAAATCGATTCTATTTTGGTCGCCAGTTTTCCACATTCACTTTACGATCAGTTAATGCTAAGTTGCATCAGTTTGTCTGCACAGGATTAAATTTGAGAAAATGAAACTTCATGAATAATGTCTAGAAAAGTTTAATATTTCTTTTAGTCTGAATGAAAAAGTAAAGCTTCATATAAAGCAGTTTAGCCCACCTGAGTAGAATTGCTGCTTAAGCTCCCAGAGTGAAACACATTATTCTGTGAACATGAACTGGAAAGGGTTTTCCCTAACCACAGCATATATTGACAGCTACTGTGCACTATACTGGCCACTGTCCAAACATCTTAATACATACATTTAAGGCTTTTTTCCTTCTAATGGTATAGAAATTTCTCTAAATTAATTTTTGTGGACCAGAGTCTACATTATGGTACATATAGAATATGACTTTCTTAGAGCAGCTACTTTTACTGGCATACAGAAGAAATAGGCTTAATTTTGGCAGTTAAATCAGTCATATTTCAAATATGTTTACTGGCCATTAGCACAAATTACCTTGGACTGGGTACAGTTACATAATAGATTTTTGGCAGGAGAATCCAAGAAACATCTTGATTACTGGGATATTTACAGAAGAAAAAAACAGCATCAAAATGATATTTCATATAGAAATGAAATCCATTTGATATAACTGTGGTGACCATTCTCTGATGACCAATAAAACAATATTTTTTGTGTGTATGGTGTTACTCAGGGCTGTTGAGTTCAGGGCCATGAGTTGGACTTCAGTGTTCCTTGTGGATCCCTTCCAACTCAGGATATTCTATGATTCTATAATTCTAATAGAGTAGTACTATGCAGACAAGTCACAATTCCAGTCTGAACCCAGTTGTTGCAGCAAGTTGAGTGACTACTCATGTAAGATGATTTGAAAATTGTCCAGTGAAGCTGAAGAGGTCAATAAGAAAGAGTATGAAATTTGATTCTTAGCAGATTGTTCTAGATTTAGATCTAGATGTACAAATATATTTTAAAGACTATTGTGTTATTAGTCTTCAAGTAACACTAAGTTTCTACAGGTTTTTAACAGAGCTTCTTAGTAATGACAGAATTTTGGAGTACTAAACCTAATGCAGATAAAAAAGGTGTGAATTTACCAACAGACTTCTCTAATCATGCCTAACAAAATGCGTTAATAAATGATACAAACCATGGAACTTCTCCAGCATCAGCCAGAGACACTGGGAACGTTTCCATTCAATTTAGTGGGTGTTGGAATCAAGCTCATTTGCAATTTAGAAGCGATATTAGACAGTAGCAATGTTAAATGAGTCAAGGCAGTTAAACAAATTTAACTAAGCCAGTCAGACCTCTCGGATGATAAGAAAAAATTCAGCAACAAGCAAAGAAGCCATTGAAACAGATCTGATTGCTGACCTCAGTGTGCCTTTCTGTTTATGTGAAAATTCTATTTCATTCACATCTCAAAATGCTTGGAAATTCACATTTTACTTGGGAAACTAAGTGGACTAGCTAATTCTTCCTTACAGATACTTTCTGGGTTTCTCTCACTTTCAAATTCTAATGCAACCATATAGTATTAAATGCTTGGCCTGACCTGCTCTTCTCTTGTCTAGAATATTGCATGTTGTATGACATTAAGTTGTCTGTCTTCCTACATGATTAAGTAACATAATTTGAGATACTTAGAGGTCATGACACATTACTGGGAAGATTAAAATACAGGATTATTAATTAATAACGTATCTATAAAAAGTAGCTTAGGTTTACTCTTGTTTTTGACCAAAACTATAAATCACAACATTTTGGCATAGCTATACTAATTTAATTAGTAATCACTGTACTTCAATTATCCTTGTGAAGGGAGATACGTAACAAAAAATGTTTCCTTTCCATGAAGGACAGAATGGTATTAGAGCGTAACAACTTCATTCTTGTGACTAATCAATTCTATGAAAATTTATAGACCTAATGTAATAAAAGACCAAAGGTAAGAAAAAAGATCATAAACTAATGAAACTAATAATATTAACAAAGTATTAAAGCAATCAATTACTAAAGAGGCATAAAGGTTAACTGCCCATGAAATGAACATACTAATTCAGTGTTATTATATGATGTACTCACAATTTGTTTCTAAATTTACTTCAGTGGCTCAGGAGAAAATTCACTTAGTCTTACTTGTGTTACATTAAAAATACCCACCTTCAGTTCAGATCTATGGTAAGCAGATATGCTGGTGATTCTGACAGCACCTTCTGTCAGGATAGAAGTATGTCCATATTGCTACCTCAAGCTGAACTGCTTCTGATCCCTTTGATATCCAGGCAGCCAAACTTAATTTTCTTTTAATTAGGCACCTAACTTTGTGTGAGGTGGACACAGGGCCAAGCTCTCAAATCTTCCAACACTTCCACCTAAGAGCCATGTTCCCAGTGAGTTGATCACCTTCCTCACAGCAGTAAACAGACTGAGATACTTTTAAATATAAAAAAGCAGTGTCCTTAAGTAAACTCATCCTCCTGGGTGAAAACTGAAATTACTTACAAAACTGTTCACCCAAGTTAATTTTATATCTGTTTGGGACAAGAACAACGTTTGATTGCCCGAGTGTGGTTTTGTTCCTTTTCACTGGAGGTGCTGTAATCTCAGCCTTGTGAAGATTGATTCAAAGACAGGCAATGACAATATATAGTAAATTTGAAAAACAGAAATTATAATCTATCCTTGCCAAATTAATGAGGTATTGAAAGATAAGAACAACTCTGCTGTGTCTGTCTGGTTTCACAGCATCACCCAGAGCGGGAAGGACCTCAAGAGGTCTAGTCCAGCCTCCTGCTCTAAGCATGGGCAGCTGTGAGATTACACCAGATTGATGGGGACTGTAAAGGGCTCTCATATGTGTGCAATATACCAAGCATATTTCTGTCTCTCAAATACACTTCAGCTGTGAATTCATTTTTTTTTAAAAAGAAATATGTGTTATAAAATTAGTATGCTCTGTATCCATAAAGAAAAATAAGTTGGTGTGCATTGTTATGTAGTTAGCATACATGTAACTGATGGGTAGTTAAATACATACATATGCTAAATCAAGGCAGCAGGTTTTAAGTTTGGTCCATTGTCAGATGCCCTTATCCTGGAGCCTGGCACTGCACAAGTTACTCTGCTAAGGATGATGTATGGCTGTCAGTCCTGCTTGAAGGAATAGAGTCTGTGCAGGGCAGGCAGGTACACATTTAATGGACCGTGGCAGATGAAAGGATGCAAAAAGGTAGGAACAGTTGCTGAGTTCAGTGTGAAAGGCAAGACTGTCATCCCTGACCAAGGAAATGTTTACCCACTTCAGCTTCTCTGTTATCTGAGGGTCATTTAGCTGGGCACTTAAGAAAATTAAGGCTTCCTGCATCTGTTTTCCCCAAAGATCTATGGTGCTACATTTTTGATAGCTTGGATCCAATCTTTTTTATCTCAAAAATATCTCAAAAATGAGATAAATACTGCCAAGAATGGTGATTAGAGAGGACCCAAGTGACTAGTGTACCTTTGCCATATAATAAACTAAATTATTGCTTTGGCTTGCCTGTGTTTTTTTAGGTACTTGAGAAACAGAAAACCAATGAGTGCTTGTGTCTTGGGGCTGAGCAGAGTGAAAATAGTACAGATTAGTGACAATTCTGGGAGGCCCATAATTGCAAGTGAGCTCAGTTTTTGAGTATCACCCATTAACAGCAGCACATGTAGGTACTGTTGGTTTCATTTGCTATTTCATTACAAGCAGTGGCCAAGAGGTGCACCTCCCAATGGCCACAGGTCTGGTAGCACAATCATTTTGATTGTTTTTCTCTCACTCTACACCTCACATATTAGTACAAATTTCCAGCCTGCAATAGCTTTCCTGTTTCCATTCTTTGTCTGACTCCTCTCCCTCTGTAACAGAGGAAGCTGCTTCCAGCCTCCCTCAGGAGATGTCTACTCAGCATTTCTTTTTTTCCTTCTCTCTCCATTCTTATTGAGAAGAACTGGACCTGGAAACTAGCTCATGTCTTGGTTCATCCACCACTTTGCTTCCTGATGAGGGAGCATTTTCTCACTCAGGTCTGGCCATAAGAGACATTTGTTCATCTGAGGGGAGAGGCTCAGCACATTCTTGCGCTGTTCTTGCAGTTTAATGGCAGGGCACTTGCCCCAGAGGGAAGTTCTGCCTCACCAGCTCCCTATTGTCAAAAATCACTCGATTTGTATCCTGTCATGGGATAGCTCCACTACTATAAGGTATTTTTCACCCTTCAGTGTCATTTTGTTTCCTGAGGCAATTGCCACAGAAGGTGCTTCTGCCTTCACTTCTCTCCCTCCCCAGCTCTCATGATTCATTTGGTCCAAACCCCATTCCTGAATTGCCCTACTTGACCAGGGAAAGAAAAAAAAAGGACAAAAAGATGAGTTTTGTGAAGATGAGTATGTAAAATAAGGGTAATCTAGTTTTTGGCAGGAACCAGCATCTTTTCAGCCTGCATCATTTGTGCTGCTGTCTGAGCTGTACTAATGCCTGCGTAACTCCCTTCCTACTAAGCATAGAAGCACATCTTTGAAAGCTGATACAGTATGATTTGCAAGATATATTCACCCAGTTGCCTCCCTACTGGTCATTATTTGAAAATAGATATGCAAATCCGACAATTATGCCTTTTCCCAGCTACAATAGGAGGAGACCAGAAAGGGATCTTTGCTCTCTACACCTTTTACATTCTCACCTACCACAGAACTTTGCAGAAGATTCTCTCCTGCAAGTACACAGAGGACAGTGAGTGCTTCTTTTCCTCAAAATCTCTTGTAAATTTACTTTCTCATGACTGAACTATATAATTTTTACTGTACCAGTAGACCTGCTAGAGCCAAAGTCAACTCAATTAGTACTTTTCATCAGAGGTTGTATTTCCAATGCAAAAGCTCCTAGGTCTGGTCATTTTTCCCATTATCCTTGTTTCTGCAACAGAGACAGGTGGATTGTGCAGGCACAGATGTCTGGCATCTGGCTTTAAATGTGCTCATCTATTCACATCTGAGTAAGCAATGCATCCCAATGAATTGGCTTCAAAAAGAGCAACTCTAAACAGAAAGATTGACGTTTCCTCCCATTTCATGCTGCCACTGCGTACTGCAGAGATCGCTGATTTGTACCTAACACCCAGGAGTTGGCACAGGCAAGTTCTGGATGGTGGAGTTTGGAGCTACAGCCTACTGAGCAAGACCTGGGAGAGAAAAGCAGTGAGTCTCTTCAAGTTCCCCAATTCGGCAAAAACAGAACAGTAAGTTAATGGCAGGAGAATGGATCCTTTGAAAGGAAGCATCTCTTCAGCCCCCACCTAATTAATCTGTGATATAATCTGGCATTTGGCCTCTGAAAGATTGTGAGCTGTCAGTCTTCTTGGGTTAGCTGTGGAAATTGTGTACTTTTTCCAGTAACCTAGAGAGGAGGTTTTATGTACTAAGGAAAGCCTTTTCATTTGAAGTTGGGGGTTTCTATAAAAAGCCTGGAATTATTTTTTTCCAACAGGCTTTTGACCTGTTCAATCAAAAAGCCCTTGAATGACAAGTAAAAGCTTGCTCAAAATGAAGGTATTTCTACTGTCATTGAAGTATCTCAGAGGGAGAAAAATAAAACTTACCCACATCTTTTCTGTTTGTTTACTCTACACAGTGTTTAAACTGTCTAGTGTGGTTTTTCTCTAAGAAGGTATGGCATAGGCCTTTTGTAGACATTTCAGAAAGAAATGCACAAAGGGGTCTACTTAATTTCTATCTGATAAAAAGGTATAGTTGCTTTTATAGTGGAGAATGACTGCAAAATCAGAAGTGGTAGCTCTTTCATGATGGTCAGCAAGTATTAGTTTGCACTTCATAGCAGGATTCTTTTAGTCAAACAAGTGAGGAAAATGTCTAATGTAGTTCCTTCTGAAGAAAAAACTAATAAAAGATGGTAGTTTTCAGCATCACTACAAAGTTAATTAACTTCATAGGTCAGCCGCTGTAGATTTCCCACACACCTTGTAAGAAGGGACTCAGGCTAATTATGTGAAAAAGAGCACAGGCACAGGCACTGCAGCTGCACAGTGCTTATGGAAGACAACCTTACCTTTGAGATGGTGTGCAGCATCTTTTAACAGCAACTGCAGAGCCATCCAATGGTCTGACTTTGCTCTAGTCCAGGAACTCTTGGGGGTAATAAATATCCCAAGAGAAGAAGCTCTGACCTTTATTGAAACCCACTGTTTGAATGGCAGATTCTAGTTTCTTCATCCTATGCCTCAGAGCTGAACAAAGGCTAGGACCACCTAGAGAAGGATTCATCGCCTTAAATTTCTTCAGCCATCCAAAACCTGGATATTTAATCTAAGGTGGCCACCTGGGGTACCGTCATAGTAAATGGAGCTAGATGGGTAAGACTGGTGAGATGGATCTTCCTCTGAAACTGTCTGCTCCCCTGCTCCTTCCTTCATTTTCTGCAGAGAGAGATTAAATGGTGTTTTTTGTACTAGACACAAATTTTAGACTTTTGATCTTTCCAGAAAGAGTAAGCAGTTAATATGCACAACACCAAATGGATAGTTGTTATCACCAGGATTCTTCTTTTAGTACTGCAATATAAGATTGCCCTAAAAAAATCTTCCTCAATATTGTTGGGGGTCTCCTCCCCTGCCATGGAGCCCTGGGAGATGGGCCCTGGGGGGGAGGCACGGGGTTTCCCTGCCCCTGGTCAGCCTCATTTCCCATTGGTTGGTTTGTGTTCCCCTGTGTGGCCAAGGACCCTGGGGTCCCGTGACTGCAGGGTTCCTGAGCTGAGCCCCGGCCATGCGGCTGGAGAAATAAACATCTCTGAAGCATCTACCACGAATCTGTCCATATATACTTCTTTTCCACGGGACTCCTGGTTTGAAATATGCTTGTTACAGTAATCCCCGCTGTAACAAACTGGTGGAGGAATGCGGGCAGGACACCGATCCCTGAGGAAGATTCATGAGTAACATAACCACTCTAGACCTCTCTCTTCTCATCTTGGTTTGGATATTCTCTCTGGACTATGGAAGAATCGTGGGAAATGGGGCTCTCTGAGCCACAGAAAAAAATGTATCTAGAAGTAAAAGGAATCCTTGAACAACAAAACAAAAAAGTAATGCAACCGGGAGATCTAGAACATTTCTTCATCTGGCTTTTCAAAAGGTTCTCCTATATTTCTCGAGACTTACTTTTTGGTATCGAACCTCCTGTATCTTGTGAGGGGTGTTTCTGGGACGAGATCTGGGATAAAGTATGGGATCAAAGAGAAGCTTTCCATGCTTACCTTATAATCAGGGAAGCTCTTGAG
>NW_008237885.1:2423300-2440716 GCF_000691975.1 Corvus brachyrhynchos | reverse complement strand
CCCTGGGGCCCCGTGACTGCAGAGTTCCTGAGCTGAGCCCCAGCCATGTGGCTGGAGAAATAAACATCTCTGAAACACCTACCACGAATCCATATATATTTCTTTTCCACGGGACTCCTGGTTTGATATATGCGTGTTACAGTAATCCCCGCTGTAACACAATATCCTTTGCTGTTGGAGTCAGGGGAGGTTTATGTGACAGCTATGTTCTGTATTTTCCCACAATAAGAAGAATTTATACATGCCAGCATTCTATGGAAGAAAATGGTAGGAATCCAAAGTGTCCACAAAACCATCTGTGCATGTGCTGCCAGTCTGGTCTATACTATATGTGCACAGATCAGCTCATGCCTGAAAGTCTCCAAATGAGACCAGTCTCCATGGGGGCTGGTATGAGATATCTGCCCTGAATTCAAAGTATCCATGTCATGTTTGATTTGGTACACAGAGAACATGGATATAGTTTGGGTGCAAATAATGACTACTCATTTTAAATTCCTGGGTGAGCAGACACCCAGCAGGGACTCTGTGGCACAGCCACAGGGTTGGTAGTTTGTTGCTGAAAGTCTTCAGATGGTACATTATTGCTAAATTACATTATTGCTAAATGTAGTAAAACTGACCGTATATATGGAAGATAAATTTCTATCATCAAATTATAAGAGTGTTTGAATAAAACAACCTATGGAGAGCCACCGCTTTATAGTAGCAGGGTACTGCAAAAAAAGTGTTCAGCTGTGTACAGAAAGTGTATACAGTCTGTGAAGGAGTGGCATGAAGAATAGGGACACTGAACCTTGTGGGCTTTTATGAATCCAAGTGGAATAAATGCACATATGCCAGGGGGAATAAAAATCTGAGTGGAATTTAGATACCAACTAGGCACACAAAATAAAATCCACATATATGCTGTCATTTTGCAAAAAAATTACTTCCTGTTAAGTCCGTGCAAGTCCAGCATATCAAACCCAAAGTAAGGCCTCTTCTTAACACTGCATGAAATGCACAGTGCCTAAGTTGGTGCATGACCTTCTTTATCAAATAAACATATTTCAATAAGCAACACCTCTTCAATTCATAGTAAATCTCAGGAGTGATGACTTGTCCTAGAGCAATTACTCTAAATTGCTCAGTGGTCACTGCTGGGATTCACCAGCTGACTGCAGCCATCTGAGGTGATTCATGTTGCTGAGATGGGAAAGCATATTGAAAAGGGAAGCTAAGAAATACTCATGCAGTGCAGTTCGGTGTGCTAGCCTGGTATGTGCCCAACATGTCACATGGAGCAGGCTAGCAGTGCAAAGTAGATGGCATGGACAGCAACGATAGACTGGACCTCTGCACTCAACAGATGGCATCAACAGGATACAAGAAAATCATTGGTGTCCTGGTGGACCTGGGAGCACAACAGAAAGGTTACCAGAGATAGCTACTGGGGGTCCTGCCACCATATTAAGAGTCAGTATGTCATAGCAATTCAGCACCAGCTGAATAACTTTGAGAAATCAATTCTGTATACCTTCCTCCTTTATTTGATCTAAACTTTAAGGACAAATGTCCCTGTTCTTTCAGAAATTGGATCCAGATTCATATTTACAGCTTACAATGATCTTCACAAACTTTACCCTTGTCTTTTTGCAGCTTACTACAAGTGGTATGTCAGTACTCCTAGCTGCAGTGGGTTTTTTAATGCAATTCCTGTTCAATTCTTGGCAAGATCTTAATTTGTTCCTGTTTATCTACAGTTATCCTTCACTCTGACTGGAATAGTTGCTTTCTTATTTGTGAAAGCTAATTTTTTCATATCCTGACAAAAAGAGAAGGAATGGGGTGGGGTAACACTGTTGAAGTACATTTGGTGTGCTTTCACTAATGTTATATTCACATAGAGACAAGTTCTGGATGTTTTGCAGCCAATGGTTCTTGACTGGTTTCAAGTGAAGCACCAGTTAAACTTTTCTGAAAATACGTTCCAAGATCATCTCATTGTGATTTGTGGGAGGGAGTGAAAAGAGCGATAATAAATAAAGTAATGAGACATTAACTAAATGCAAATTATTTTATAAAAACATGGTGTTCTAATTACAAAGATTTTAATTGCAAGTGTTGGTAATAAGAAAAACAATTAGTGGTGGAATTATGCCTGAGGATAGCAGTCAGAAGTTATCTCATGATGCTATCAGTTCACAAGATAAGACTTAGGATAATTGTTGGATGCTCAGTGCTTTTTTTCTTTCTCTGATCGTGAGGTGTTAAAGCGACCCTATTTGCAGTCAAACCATATAGCATCTACTGATGCAATTTCATATGCAGATCAAGAGGATAAAGACACAATCCCTGCCTCAATAAATATAAGAGCAACAATCCAGTTACGTAGCAAGTAGAAGGGTATGAGGCTTTGCGTGCTTGGTAAATACCTTGAAATTACTTTTTGGGCACACAATTTTGCATAGCAAATTCCTGAAAAAAATTGTCATAGATACTTGCTCACAGCTCCTCCCATCTAAAAGAAGTTCAGTAGGATGTGTGGGTGCTCTTGGTATATGAAGTTTGGATGCTTGCATTGTAAATTCTGCACAGATAGGCTTTATTTAGGTTTTTAGGTTCTCATGGCAAATTTTTTTTATGACAATGTTCTTACAAGTCACTTAGAAAAGTGACACTGTAGTCTCACGTTGAACCAATATATGAACAACTATAATATCAGGAACAATTTATGCGGAGAGTCAAATATCTGCTGTTCACTGAAAATTTTTGGGGGCGGATTCACCGCAAGACCATGATTTCCTTTGGTTCTCAGTAGAGCAAACCCAGTGAGAGTAGCTGTACACATGAGTCTTTCAAGAAATCTTGGAGTCATGACTCTGCTCTTGGAAGTCTCTGTTGTTCTCTCACTCCATGACCAGTTTCAGGTGGATAATGTCAGTGTGGGCTGTATCTAGGCTTTTCTATGTTTCTCTCATCTGTTATCTACCAACCATCATGCTACCTCTTGTTTTGATTAGCACTGGAGTGGGTTTTTTTATAAATAGTAAGAGTAGTAAATAAGTAATAAAAGTAAGAGTGAAAACAAAGTTGTCTTTAATACAGCCTGGAAAAATGTTGCAGTACTTTAATCAAGGATCCAAAAGAAGAATATAAGTTTTCATGGTTGATGCAGACATCTGCAAATATGGGGTATTTTGGTCCTTCCATGACACTGGGAGGTGTCACCCCGGTCACTGCAATAATGCTTGTGTTAGGGGCAGTTGAGCCAGCTTGTTACCAATGGCCTAGCGTTCAAAGGGGAAAGCAGAGTGGTCATCTGCTGGTTTTATCACCCCCTGCACAGGTCTTGTTTTTCTCTGAAGTTCATTCTGAAATGCAAGACGCATCATCAGGTTCATGATTTTTACAACATCTGCCTTGACAAAAATAATGACTGAAATGAGAATAATATGGCCATGGTGCCAGAACAGTAAGTACAGTAATAATAATAGCCTCTCTGTTCATTACGATCATCATTTTATTCTCAGTATTACACCAAATAGTATAATTTATTGCAGTAATATGGCCTGGCTATGAATGATTATATATATACATATGTTATCTTTTTCAGGGGTTTTACATATTCATGCTTTCCTGATGAAAATATATTATTTACCAACAAGGAGAAGGTCTTAGGTGAGAAAGAAAACAAATTTATTCTCTTTGGCAGCTATCCATTTCAGATCCAAGCAGAGTATGAGAAATGCATGCAAATATGACAGCTGCCTGTTCATACTAGGATTCCTATGGATCATCTATTAAAGCAGCACTTTGTTATCATCTTCTGCATTCTGATCCTGAACTGTGTGAATTTACACTTCATAACAGATGACTGTAACTTTAAAATATATCCAGCTGCTAAAGACAGAAAATAATCCCTCAGGTAATGCATCTCAAATATTCTGAACAAAAAGAACCGATGTTGATTTACCATCTAAATAGACTTTAAAACATTGAATTCTTGACGGTATTTCTTAGAATTTGGGGACTTTTCTTTCTACAAAGAAATCCGCAGTTGAAAAAAAATTAAATTTGTAACTGAAATATATCTTTATGTAGCAATCTCTGCTTGGTCTCCATTTCACAAGAGATGGACCCAGTCTTGAGGATATTTGACCGTCCAAGTAATTCTATTCAATTTAAAACCATCTGCAATACTCAGTGATTTTACTCATACACATCAGAAGCAAGCATTTTCACCTGATCAAGGACTTTAGGATCAAAGTGTGTAAATACTATACTGTAGTACAGATTTTCATTTTGTCTTTCGGAAGCCGTTAATTCTGGTATTGTTTTGAAGACCAGAATTTTACGGATTCATTTTCCATCTAAGAAAATAAATTTAAATTTTAGCTTTGCAGAGCCTTTATAGCAATCTATTGTGTGATCATTATAATGAATTAGGTACATGGTGACTTCAGTCAAAATTCATGTTAATGCAGTATATATTCTAAGCTCTTCAATTATATGAAACATTAAATTTCTTGGGCGAACAGGGTCTAGCATCCAAAGGGCAGATTCTAAATATTTTGAAAGTTATTTAGAATCTAGTTATACCTGACACAAATGTATCAATATATTATAAGTAATATTTGGAAGGATGTTGTAACACAGCAAGTAAACTACCAATGATAAAGCTATTAAGCAAGCTTCTAAGCAAATATTGAGCTTAAACCAAAACTAATGTTTTATATATATATGACTGCTGAATTTTTCTTGATTAATTTCACACATACATCTGTCACTCTAGCAAAGAGTGTGTATGTCTTTCCTAAGAGAAAATTGTTAGTCAGGTTTTTTTGTTTTTTTTTTTTTAATTTTTATCCTGAGAATAAAATTATGAGCTTCTTGCAAATAATACAGCTTTGCTGCAGTCATAATTTTCAGGCATACTCATCCAACTTTAACCTGACCATGCTCTCATTGTTGGGAATCGTAAAGCTTTCACTGTAGCAGAGCTGTGCTAGCCCTGTGAACAACTGAAATACCACCTGAGAGCTGTAAAAAGATCAGTCTCCAAGTGATGAAAGGAAAAGAAATCAGCTGGTTTCGTAGTTGACCTGAAATATTTCTTGAGGGCCTGGTAATAAGAGAATAAAGGAATGTGGTGCATGTGTTAATTAGTTAATACTTTTCTCTCAATTACACTGATTTCACAGAATCACAGAGTGATCAGAGAGAGGTGAGTGAGCCACGCTGCTCCCTGGGCATCTGATCCCTGCAGAGCAGCCAGACATAGACAGCATGGCTGGGAAAGGCAGTTTGACTTTCCAGGGAGATCGGAATCTTTCTTGGCTCCCATAGACAATGAGGGAAGGTTTAACACATCTTTTATTCTATCGTAAAGTTGAACTGAAGTGTTTACAGTGACAGTCATGTTTCCAATAGTGGTCTCTGCTCTGTTTTCAGTATCAAACTGTCTCTCTTACAGTATTCCTGACAAAGTGTTTGTTGGTGGTGAATGTTCCCTCACGACTTCCTGAACACTGGAAAAGGAATAACGACAGTAGCTATTTGGAAAGAAAATAATGTCATTCACATTAATTGATATCTCTCTGGTTTTGAACGCTCAAAGGTACTTCCAACTGCAGCTTTTATCAGGCCTCCTTTTTGGCCTTTAACTTCCCGTAATTTATTGACTTAGTTTAAAATAATTTTAAAAGTCTTATAAGTTATAGAACATTATTGATTGTGTTGAGATTAAAGGAAACTTGACAAATACAAGAATCTGAAAAAATGGCACCCTACAATGCTTTCTCTTTAAAGATGTCGTGGGGTTTTTTGAGAACCTTGCATACTGCTGAAAAAACAAAACTACAGCATGCCGAACATTAGTTTTAAATATTGATATTCACATAAACTGAGCCTTGCTGATTTATAGTCATAGTCTTAGGACTTATTTCTGTGGTAATCACACAACTGCAAATATCAGAAAATTAAAAAACATAGAGGTAATGTTCTGCCATAAACGCTTATATAGACTATTACACTCTTTAGAATACATCTGTATTTGAAACTAAGTAGGCTGCTCAAACAGAAGGGAAAAGCTGTATATCCTTTCCCTTCTGTTTTAGGCCAGCAATGCTGTTCAGTCTAATTCTTCTGCTATAGGGGACAGAAGTTGGGAAAGGAAAAACAATATTCTAGCTTCCCAAGAAATGTAGAGGAAAGACAAATACATTTCATTTAAACCATGTCTTTTAGGACCTTCTCTCTGTTTCTAGCTGTAGGTTTACACATTAACTGTGCAGGTCAGGAGGAAAAATCATTTTCCCTTTCTGCTGCTTGGCTCTTAGCAAAGGAAAGGCTCTCCAGGTGACAGAGCAAGTCTTTGGCCTTGGGAGGTCAAGACTGTGGGATGTGTCATAGCATGTCCTGCCCCGCAGCTCTTAGTTGCTTGAGTGACAAGCACCACATTGCTTCATCTGGAAGCTAGCCTCTCCCATTTTTAACATTCACCCTGTCCCTGGTCTTCCTCCCACAATACCAGTAATAATTTTAAAGCTTCTTAAATATCTTGGATAAATATATGATGTATCTAAGTGCCAAGAAACAGTCCCTGAGTGAGTTCACGGAAAGGATTTGAAGATGAACAAGGACAATTTAAATTTACATTGACATTTTGAGACCTATCATTTAGCCATCTTTAATAATTTTAAAATAGCCCTTTCAGAGCTTTAAAATAATTTTTTGATTAAAGTGTCATGTAACAGCAAGTCAAATGCCTCTGTAAGTTTAATTCAAGTTTGCCATCTTCACTGATCTTATGACTCATAAAGAAAATATTTAAATTTGATCTCCATTAATGCACTGAATGAACAACTATAGTTCCATCTTTTAGCTCTTTATTTACTAAGTCTGCAATAACCCAGACAATTATTTTGTCTGAAGTATTTCTCAAACTACCTTTCTTTGTATGTTTCATCTTATTTAAAAACTGCTTGAATTTAAATAGAAGTGTCAGTTGCTGAATTGCTTCTCGACTTCTTTCCCCTCTTCCTTTATTATTCTTTTTATAGCCTTATTTATTTTATATTTCTAGTTCAAATGTTTTTAATTTCTTAATAAAATTTTCAGATAAAATTAGGCAAAAAATATGTTGTAACATTGTGATTATTAAACATCAATTGTGAAAACTACAAATGTTTTCTAGTTAGAAATTGGAAAAACAATTTCAACTTTTCAGTTTGGTTGTGATCAACTTTTCAGATTGGTTGTGATCCTTTCATAAATGTACACAAGCAATTGCTCTTTTGAAAGATGAAAAATCTTAAGTCTTTATAGAACAGAAATGAAATTATGTCTGCACTGTACAACATTTTTGCACAGGAGGAAGTTGAGTTATATGGACTCTTAGTGGAACAAAACCTTTTCATTGCCAAGAAAGCACCATCTTGAAAGACATATCTGGATTTATATTTGGCATCAAGTTTGAAAAATTACAGCTCTTCAAGTAAATTATCACCAGCTTTGTAATCTCTGATGTGATGCTTTTAACCTTCTTGGACAGAGATCATAATTGAAGTTATGTCTTGAAGCACCTGAACTTTAAATCTGGAGATTAATATACTGCACCAAGAATTTTTTTTTATAATGTACTCTCGTCTATGTTTAATTTATAGCTGTCATTAGCAGCAATAGGAGCTTGATTTTCACACAGAAAATAAAAGAAATCGTGTGGTTTTAGTTCTGACTGTGCATAAATAGAAAAGGTTAAATTATTAGTAGATAGTGAATATTACTAGGAAGGGAAAAAACCCAAAACTTTCTTGCATCCTAATTAATTTTCAAGTAAACCAGTGTATTGATCTCCCTACTGTTTTGGTGTTTAATTTTAGTGCTAAAAAATATTGACCTAAAACGTCTAGTGTACAACAATATAAGCCTTTCAACTTTAGCGCCATCTGTGGGTGTATTGAATCAAGATACAAGACACCATACTATCCAGCATCCTGAACACTGTCAAGTGAATGAAAATTTCATAGCAGAACTAAGTTTCAGCATTTCATAAACTGACTTCTCTATCACTGCCATTTTCAGTTGACTTACGTGCACCAATTTTGGCATTACATGTTTTGCAAAGATGTCAGGTCAGGATTTGTCATAGCACTTCTGAGGAAAAAAAAATGTTGTTTGAGAAGTGGTGTATGAAATTTCAGGGGATGTTACACTCAAATGCACAAAATCAAAGCAACTTAGCATAAAAAAGTAGCTCCATTATTATTTGTATAGTGTTTGCCTATGGTTTGGGGTAGGTTTTGAGAAGGTATCTTAGAAGACAGGACTACAGACAGGGTGAAGAAATGCTCTTTCAAATTCACTACTTAAACTGTAGATAAAAGATCATCTGTCATGTCAGCTCAAAAAATGTCAGCATATGTTTAGGTACTCTAGTAATAATAAATAGAAATTTTTGAAGCTCATGTTCCCTTCTACTAAAGCATAAGGAAATTTCTTTATAGGACATGAAACACACAGAAATAAAAACAATATAGAGAGGCAAAATTAATCTTATTGCTCGTTTTACCAATATGCCTCTTAACATACCAAGGCTAGGCAAATCCATTTCTCTTCCTTTCACATAAAATGTGAATTTTCTTTACCTAAGTCTTTAAAGGTACATTAATAGACCAGCTTTAGTGCCCGTGTTCTGAATCTGATTTGTTCCCCCTAACTGTGGACACCTAAGTGAAGAATCTAACAATTCAAGGCATACTGTGGGTACTTCCAGTGGGAAGTCCAGACCTTGGCTTTGCTAAATGGTTTTCCAGAGTTCATGTTTCTCTGCAATGATCACTTCTATTCCTTCTGTTTACTGCTCCCCTAAATGAATCCACCTTACAGAAATGCTCCATCACTGGAAGTGTTCAAGGCCAGGTTGGATGGGGCTCTGAGCAACCTGGTCTATTGGAAGGTGCCCCTGCCTGTGGTAGGGAGATTGGAACTACATGATCTTTAAGGTCCCTTCCAACCCAAACTATTCAATGATTCTACAATTCTAAAATCAATTGAAAGAGAGGGGCGGGCTTGTATTTTCAAACATTTTTATCTACAAATAATTTCCTGACAACTAATTCTAGTCAGAATGGGGAACAGATGATGACAAACTGCTGAGGTGCTCTTCAAGACACCCCAGGGCTTCTCCCTAAGAAATCTAACTGACACTCCAGTGTTGGAAAAAGAACTAAAAAACCTGTTGGGAGATGAGAAGAGAGGACACAAGGTGAGAGAAAGGTGGGAATGAGAATACTGGTGATTTTCCTGCATTGCATTGATCTCAGTTGCATAACTATTACCAGCCAGCATGAGCTGATTGCTTTGGTGGAATTTGGGTGTCTTTGCTTGTATACAGGTACTGTAGTTGCATATTGCATGGACATAACTTTGGTGATGGCTGTAGAATTCTGTAAAACATGGAGTTTAGAGGCACATGCCTAATAGCATTGAGAAATGGGAGTTTGGCTAATCAGCAGATATCCTCTTGTGGACACCTTGCTACCATTGGGTTAATTAGAAAACAGCTGGCACTGACTGGGGGGAAGAGGGAGGTATAGGGTGATAGAGTTTGCTGAATCCCTATAATGCTTTATTATCTTTCTCTAACCTTTTAGCCTTAATTGCCATTTTAGGGACTTAATGAGATGCATTTTTTCAGAGCTATACCCCTCAAGTGGTATGAAATGGGTTTGCTTGGGTAAGTGTGTTTAATCCTCTGGGGTTTCCTATGAACTATTCAATTTAATTGGATTACACCAGGGGTCTGACTGGGTGTGATGAGGGCCCTCTTCACAAGCTCTTGATTGCTTCATATTGTGTTCATCCTCTTTTACTTCAACCTGGTGAGTTGTAAAATGTGACAAACTATATATCTTTAGACTTGGTAAAATGTAAAGTTTGCAACTAGGGCAGGTTGTGCTGATTTCTAAAGGAAGACAGTTAAAGAGAAATACAGATACCTACAGTAGCTACATTAACTGAAGTATCTGACAGGAGCACAGTTTTCTGAGCTTGTGAACTGAGTTATCACATTCCCTGTGTGCCTAGAACAAATATTTCATAGCAAGGATATCTGGAAAAGAGGAGCACAGTAAGAATAAGATCAAGAGTACTTGGGTTTAGTGCTAGTAAGAGAGGACAGAGCAAGAGACAAAGAGGGAAGATGCTGAGGAAAGCTCTTAATAGATACCAAGCCACACCCAGAAACTTTCAACTTCCTGTCAGTGTGGTGGTTGAAGAGGTGCTCTGCTGGGAGGGAAACCTGAAGAGGTAAAGAATTAAAACCTTCTAGAAATAACCACAAGTGTATACGAGAAGAAACCTTGTGGACCACAAATTCATGCCAAAAATGCATTCAAGTTACATGGCTGTTAGTCTAACTCACAAGTAATTATAAGAGATTTAAATGTTTTAGAACATGGTGCAGAAACAACTACACTGGGGCACTGGGAACATAAATGAGGGGAGCTTCTGTGGTATGGACAGATGATATATCCAAATTTTGTGAGCAGGATTTCAAGGAGGAAGTCACACGTGCATCATACTGCTTTCTTCCCTTTTCACCTCCCAGTGTTACCCCTCTTTCCTGGGGGAGGTCACTGCACAAGTAGCCCTCGTCACAGACATGGAGGCCCCAGTCCCACTGCAGAAGTTAATAAAGGGAAATAAAGGCAACAAGGCTGTCACTGAAAAGAACAAATATTAATATTTTACTAGAGGACTGGATTGGGTCTTGCGATGAAGTGATTTCAAATCATTCTCAGTATTTTCTGAACTTCAATACGATATTGTTGCAAAGTAAAGTTGGCAAGGAAGTTTCAGTGGACTGTTTTGAAGTTACAGCATCATTAACTATGAGGTTAAACTGGTGTCCATGGGAAGAAGGCAATCTGACCATTTATCTCAGAATCTATAGGCCTTGGTGGCTAGAAAATAATCTGAAGAAAAATGCAATAGGATAGTTTTCTAAGAAACAGGATCATTTTCTGGACATACAGTCATAACTATGATAGAGATATGAAATTAGAAAATATTTAGTCTCTTTAAATCCTTTCTGGTCTTCAAAGATGTAATAGGTGAAAGAACTGACAGCTGAGTGGTTGAAGTGCATTAGCCACAAATAACAGTAGGAAGGAGCTGAACAGCAAGAGGAGTATGCTTGTGGAAACCATCTACTGTAAGCAAGGGAAAGTTGCTTAAATGAGGAGGCAGAAACAAATATCAAGACAAAACACTGTGGGGGGGGTTTTCTGCTGTAGCTTTGCATAACTAGATGATCTTTAGGGTCCCTTCCAGCCCAAATCATTCTATGCTTCTATGATAAATTTGCATAGAATTATCAAGTATTTGCATTTACCTACCAGTATGGTAGCAGAAGTGACTGCAATTTAAATATGCCTTACTTTAAAGCTGTACAATACCCCAGAATATTCCTGAAAATTTTTAATTTTGTCTGTACATAACAATAACAATGACATTGTCACCATGACAAAGACTTTCAGAAGCATACAAATAAAAAAAGGCATGTGATAAAATTAGTTAAAGATTGATCAGATGAATGCTGTGAAAGTCTACAAAGGATTGATATAAAAAACTGAGATAAATTAGGAAGTCAAAGGAGGATGAGAGGAGAAAAACTTCATGCATCATTTGGAACAAAGAGCAAATTTTGAATAACAATGTAAGACAAATTTTTTAAATCCCCACTAACTAGAAAATGTTAAAGGGAGATATGGTTGTAATATTTTTCTTAAGAAAAGTGTATACTTTATATTTGAAAATGTGACAGTAGAGGTAATTTATTATATTTTACAATGAAACCAGAGAATAAAAAGAAGAAAAACTAGACAAATTTATAGTCTTCATTTGAAAAAAACTTATATATATAGCAATATATAGGAGTTGTAAACACAAAATTATCTACAGCAAATTGTTAAAGTTCTGAATTAGTACATTTAGGCTCATTACATACAATAAGTAAATCAAGAGATGTTTCATTCTGTGGTTAAAGCACAGCACTATACTATATATGCAGTAGGGGAAAAGTAAGAATTTAGAAGAAAAAAATCAATCTTTGGCTAGGTCTGTGTGTGGTAAATATAACAGGATTGTGGAAGTGCAAGGGCTCTTTGCAATTGTGTTCATAACCTAATTAGGGTGGTAATTAGGACACAGGTAAAACCACAAAAGGAAAAAAAAAGAAGGATGTTAAATTTCAAAGAGAGAGTTTCAGAAGAATGTAAAAGCACAGGATGAAATCAAGTAGGATAAATCAATAGAGATAAAGGACACAGAGGGAAATGGAAAACATTCAAAGATAAATTAATGTATGCCCAAGGGTTGTGCATGTAATCTAGCTAAAAATACATCAGAAATAAAGAAGGCTAATGTTGATGAACAAAGAAGCTCAAACCTGAAAATATACACTCTAGCAATATCCAAGGGACTGTATGCAATGAGTATAACTGAAAAACAAAAGGTCAGGGATGAAGCTCAGAGCACATTTAACAAATTTTAAGAGCACATTTTCCATTAAAAAATATATACAAATCTCAAGGCATAAAAAAATGTCTCTTGAATTTGGAAGTAATCAGAAGAAGATAAAGAACAAAAGAATTACTGGGAGAGATATATTAAGTGCAAGATGCTGAAAGAAGGAAAAAAACTGTCAAAGATGTTTTGGATTCAAAGCAGAAATTGTCATGCTAGAGGACTGCAACTCTGATATTTGCTTTTCACAATACTTCATTAGCATACCGCAAGGGACTGTATGAATCCTAAAATTCTCTTGTAAATTCAGCCATTTAGGCAGCCAATTTATGGGTACTTTTATAGGTAGCAGGTACATTATTAGGAGATTGACCTCTTGCTGTCATTGATTTCTATTCTGGTTTTTGGCCCAACCTCCTCGTAAAAATAACAGTAGAAAATTACACTTAAATAACCCAAATTCTCTGAGTTTCACTGTAAATATGCTTTCTACGTAATTTTGACTAATATCAGAAGTTGTGAAAGCTAAAAGTCTTCCAAAGTTTCAACCTAGAAAATGGAGTAAAACTAGGAAAATTCAAATAAATTTCAAGAAGTGCCAGATTTGCCAGAACTGGAATTCAAAGCAATGAATCAGTTATGTCTTTCTGTGGTAATGACCATGGCCAAAACTGAACCTGCCTGATTTAAATTTTTCAGTGAGGCCTCCTATTGTCCACATTTCCCTGGCAGCCCCATTTCTTCTTCCCCCAAGTGTAAAGGAAACATCTGTACTGAGAAGAGCAAAAAGGATCACAGCTTACACACTTAACTGAGATGCCTAAAGGAGTGGGAGGTTAAATCAGATCTAAATATAGTTTTATTACCATAATTACAAAAACAATTGCTCTCTATACAGAATAATGAAATGAGAAAATCGAATGACTAACTGCCTGAATTAAGTTGATAAATGCACTACAATATAGTAGGTAGAATGGATCCAGTGAGATAGCTGGTTGAAAATGAGTAATTGATAATCATTTTACACCAGTAGTTCTCACTTGCTACAGCCCATAAACTGTCTTTCTGTAATTTTCCCAAGTATATGACCTTCTTTTTTTTTTTTTTTTAAACCAAGTAAGAAAATATCTTTGCTTGACAGAAATTCTGTTCATCCCTGATAAAGAGTAATTAAAAAGCTAAAGTACAGGGCAAGAAAAATTTATGTTCCAGGAAGCAAGAACTCAGAAATCTCCCCTAACTGGAAGAAGAAGCAGAGGGAATCAAGTTTATGTTTTCATTTTGAATCTGGTCCTCTAGGTCCTTTCTTTATCATTTCATGTTAATGTGTCCAAAAAATCAGATTTATCTTCAGATCTGAAAAACACCCCAAATAAGCTTATTAACTATCTAATGAAAACTAGAAAAAAAGCAAGTTGGAAACGGAAGCTATTTAGAAAACTCTTCCCAAGTGGCAAAATAATCCAAAAGAAATGTTCATATTACCTAATATTAAGAGCTCCAGATTCAGACAAATGTTTATGATGTAAATGTCTACAAATATTTATGTCTGAATTTTGAGTTGAATTCAGGTTTTATCTTGGGACTGAAGTATCCCTAAAATAAAAAGGAGGCAGCTTTAATCACATATATTAGGTGAGATGAATTCTACCTTAGCAGTGCCTGTCTTTCTCTATGGACTAAGGGGGGGTAAAGGATGACAAAATAAATCTGCATTTTGTCAGAGGTATCTCAACTGTATATTTTTTGTGAGACAACATACCCAGGTCAAATTCTTCGTGACAAGCAAGTGTCCAGACCCACTGACTAAGCAACCATGGTAAATTTTGTAGTTCATAACAGTTCACAGTAGCCACATGACACTTTTCCCTTCACCCTAAGATTTGTATTATCCATTCTAAGCTTAACATTTTTCACAAAATTTGACAGTTAAAAATCCAAAGCACACAGCTGCAGAGTTCATACTTGGCTCTCTCCAAAGTACCATTGATGTTACAGAGATTTGAATCCTGACCTCACTGTACAGTTCTTTTAAAACCTGTGAGCAAGCGCAAATGTTTCCTTCAATGTGTATGCCACTATAAAACAAAATAGTAGTAAATTATTATTTGACTTTTAGTAGTGTCAACACACCTCTGATGACATAAACAATCAACATTTTCCCTTTCTTTGAGCTGTGCTGCCCAGAGAAGAAATACTTAGCATTATTCACAGTCACAAGAAGTAGCAATAAGAAACTAAGTGGGATTCATATAGTGCAATGAAACAGAAAACTGTACCCTGGGGTGTACCAGGAGAAATATTTTCACTAGGAAAAAATTAAATAAAAGAAGGAAAGAAATGTCGTTTGCCTTCAGGAAAAGTGGTCCAAAATGGAATATGTAGGGAATGGTTGAATATGTTCCAGCTCTAAGAAGAGTTACAAAAATAAAGCCTGGAAGAGAGTAAGAAAATGCTATTGTTGTCTGTCTTGGTAGTTGGATGGCCTTGAACAGCTGAGCACCCACCCAGTCACTCATGGAAAGAGAATTGGAAGAAAAGCTGAAAAACTGTGGGTAAATATAAAAATAATTTAATAGGTGAAGCAAAGCTGCATGTGGAGCAATGCAAAATAAGGTATTCATTCCCTACTTCCCAGAAGTAGGAAGATGGTTAGTCATGTCCAGGAAAGCCAGCCCTCAGCACAGATGATGATTACTTCTGAAGACAAAAGCTGTAACTGTGAATGTCTCTTTCTTCTCATTTCCTTGAGCTTTTTATTGCTGAGTGTTACATTATATGGCCTGAAATATCCTTCTGGTCAGTTGGGGTCAGATGTCCCAGCTGTGTCCCTTCCCAGCCGTGTCCCTTCCCAGCCCTTTGCCTACCCCAGCCTCCTCACTGGGGAGACAGCATGAGAAACTGAGAAAGCCCAAGTGCCGTGCAGGCACTGTTCAGCAATAGCCAAAACACTGGTGTGTTATCAGCATTGTTTTAGTCTCAAATCCGAAACACATCACCATATGGGCCACTTTAAGGAACATTAACTCCATTGCAACTGGACCCAACCAGTATGTTAGCTGAGAAACATGAATAAGGAAAGAAAATAGAAATTTCATTTGGAGGATGATGACACAGTATTTCTTTCTGGGACTTAAAGAAAGACTTTGCAGTGAGATTCTGGAATTTCTCTTCATTCAAATAGGGACACCAAAATTAATTCCTTTTGAGGTGCAGCCTCGTAATTTTATGAAAAGCTTTATATCGTAAGAGTCTTGCAATACAAATTCTCAGTGACACACATCTCTTCCAGTCCGTTGTTGTTTTTCGTTCGGAGAAGTTTTTAAGAAATATATTAACATCAAAAAACCTGCTTTTATTCCCTTTTCTCTTCAAGACTGATAAACAAACAGCAAATCTGAAGCACAATCTGAAGGTAATTTGGAATTAACTGAGCTACTTTATATCTATTTTCTCAGACACTGATAGCTGTTTAGCTGAGGTAGCACAGATAGGAATGGACTGGGAAAAGCCACCCATCAAGAAAAGTAAAATAATCTGTCAGCATGTGCTGGGCTCCCTGCTGCTGCAGACTGCCAATAATTTAAAATATTTTAGGTGTATTTGCAATGACTGCAGGTCATATATCACCTAAAGGGAAAAGAACAAAGGAACTTCCTTCCCAGCCAGTGTGTGACCAAAGCCGCCTTCCAGGCAGCTGAGGATAAGCAGCATGCAGCAAGATGCTCTTTGAGATAGCACACCCCGGCACATCTCACTGATCCCCAAAGTGGGGATGGAAACTAGCTCCTTTAATCTTCTGAAATGTGCAATTTGTCTCTAGTAGTTCTCCACAACTTCATTCTGTGCACTCAATCTATTTACAGTAGTTCAAATAGGCTAAAGCAATTTAGTTTCTGTGGAAGATGGAAATTCCTATTCCTCATTGCAGAGAGAAACACTTCTAAACTACTCCTGAAGTTCTCTGACAGCCCTCTCACTCCTCCTCATTTTTTTTCAATGGGAGGTAGTGAAGCACATCATTTATAAGTTGTTCTAATGGGGTATCACACTGTTTTTAAGAGGAGATTTGGAGGAAGAGAAATCATTAGGGCTGTGTTGTGAGTGAAACCTGACAGCCAAACTGAACTAACTCCACACATGGGAGGGGGTTTTTTTCACTATTTGTCATGCTCTTATATTTTTAGAAAGCAAAATTTAACAATAAAACTTTACAAAGTAAAAAAGGTTGTACAGCTCTTCATCCTCTTGTTTTTGAGAGCTGAATTAAAGTGAGGTGGGAATTTCCTATGAAGTCTGTCTCTGTCAAAGGCCTTCATTAGCATGCCTCAGATAAAGTTTACTGCTGCTTCCTTATAAAAGGGCATTGTAATACTAGGAGAAAATATATTATTATCATATTCACAAACAGAAAATAAGATTGTCACTCTGACTGAAAATGAATACAATAGTCTTTTCCCTAGTATTTTCTTCTGGATGGTAAGCACTCACAAAAAATATTTGGGGGAAAAAAAACCCAAAACTCTCTGAATTACTTTGAATTACTTTCCCCTAGCAGCTTTCCCTGTGTAAATACTTTTCTCCTCTAAGGTGCTACATCTTCACAGCTCTGGAAAACCTTTGCTGAAAGAATGAGAGATTCTGGAATTTATGCCCTGGCACTCTTCTAGAGATGTTGGTACCCCCTTTGCAGTGCACAAAGACTGGTCGACACTTCAGACAAACGAATCCTTCTCTTCACTAGGGGTACCTTTAGCAGATACTCACTTTGATGTTGCTAGTTCTTCACAGCCAGCATGAGGATTACATGATGAGAAGGGATAAATCAGTTTTTGATGACAGCTGGAAGAACAAGGCTGAAAAATCAGTCACAAAGGCATTTCTTAATTTTGGGTTTTCCCTA
>NW_008237885.1:2418067-2423255 GCF_000691975.1 Corvus brachyrhynchos | reverse complement strand
GATAATGCTTTTAGAAGTCTTTTCTTTGCACCAGCATGCATCAGTTTCAAGGGGTATTAAGTTTTACTCCAAAGGAAAGTTAAGATATACCCACAAAAAGGAAAAAGCCTTCTATACATATAATGAACAAATGCATTAGAAAGTTTTCTAAAAAAAATTTGAAAAATAAGGGATCATCTTAGATATTTTCTAAGGTCTCATATATCATACAAGGAGAAAGAATGTCATACAGCACATTTGAGATCTCAGCTCTCTCAAGATACATGTAGAGAGATCAGTGTTGCAGAAATATCTAAAATTCAACACTATAGTATAAGATTCCCAAAGCTTCTTGTTCCCCTGGATATACTCCAGCCTCTATTACAGTAAAATAATGTTTAAGTTAATGTTACGCTTTGTTTCATGTAAACTTTCCCCTTCACCTGTGTCATTTAGCTTTTTCAACACTTTTGTAGGACCCATCATTCAGTGATTGAATTTTGCAAACCTAGTTTTGAATAAACTGGTGCTTTTTAATGCTCTCTCAACATTTCAGTACACTAAAGACTCCATCTGAAAACTGACAACATTGGAAAAGTGAGGCATGAGAAGAAGTTTCCCAGGACAAAAGTTCAAGAGTTAATATACAGCTGTTGATGTGGAGTTTGATAAAAGATTTTCATGCAATAAGATGTAATCTTTTCGATTCTTTTCAAGTACATGCAGTTAATAATTTAGTTTGTCTTTTGCTCTTGTACTCCTAAATTGGCAGTAGTGCTCAATGGCAGTCAGCAAGCAGCAGGTTGTATTCTACTTCCTCTGGGTCTGCTCTGGCACAACCCATTCATCTCCAGAAACACTATAAAGACTTCCTGTCATATGCTCCTCTTCAAAAACATCTTAAACTTATTTTCACAAAGTAACAGTATAATTTAGAGATGTTTCAATGGCTCTCGAGCAGCCTTCAGATACACATTTGGGGTGGAGGAATGCAGACTGCCCGCTACGGAGCTGGGGATCAGGAGGCTCCCTTTGTAGAGACTCCAGACCAGTAATGACTTGCTCCCCTGAAGCCAGATATTTTATGCAATCGTCCTCAAGTTACCCCTGTGCTAGACAACCATTCCCAGGCAAGAAACATCACTGCCTATAGCACTAAGCCTGGATCCCTTTGGTCTGTGGTAACAAGCAGTCTCCCATTAAATTCCCTGGCACAATTCGTACAGCAGGCTCCACAGACTTTTCCCAGTTTGCAGGAAAGCACAAAGGAAACCTTTGAGGTAGCCCTTACTGAGCTGGCTAATCCCACTCACTGCTGTTTCAATGTCCTAAAAACTGGAAAATTAAGTTTTTTACTCAGAAAAAGCATTTCTTCCCCAAACATTACTCGATAAGTATCCCCAAAACCCAGCCTTGTTTCAGAAAGGAATTTATCATCAGCTGACCACAAGTAAGGAGGATGAGGATACCTGAGATATACAAAATAACTGAACAAGTATGAGATAAAAGAGAGTCAATATCATGTCTGGCGTAGCCAACAAGGCAGGTGACTTTAGCAGAGCCCTTCAGGTGTCTCTGTCCAGACTCCCAGTCCTGCAGTGTGTACCGGTTTAGGCACGGCACTAGATCCATGCTGGCTCTGTCCAGTAGTTCCACTCTGCATCTTAGCAATAATCTCTTGGACCAGAAGCACTGCCAGAAAGCAGCAGAGAGGCATGGAGAAAGAAAGCTCTGTGGGCTATAATGCAGTGCCCATCAAACTCTACCTCCTCTCCAAAGTCAGCTGAGCCAGGCTTGGACTAGCTCCATGCAGAGTTGTTTGGTTGACTCTGCATGGTGCAGGGAGGCCAAGTGATTTTAGTTTAGACTCTGGAAACTGGTTATGGGCCAACTTGACCCTGAAAACTGTAAAGCCACCATCCCACAGCATTCTATAGCAGCATACAATTCTTGCCAGACCAGACTTGTCTCTGCAAGGAGCCAGCTCAGTGTCCATGCATCTGCAGTTCAACTAACCCACAACTTGTAAACCACTCACAAATAGTTGAGAGTTGACAGAGTATAATTCATTTCATCCATGTAAATTCTCATTAATCTGCAATTTCTAAGCAGGAAGCTGGGAGGAGGGAGGATAAAGGACATTTTACTGAAGTGAATCCAAGTGAGACATTAAGAAAGTCATTACATTAAATTGCAGGAATAATACATGAAGCAGGATGGTTTTGGAAATTAAGCAAGCCTCTGCTCTCCTAGGCTGTGGTATGAATTATATCTGGTCATTTTCTGTGTGGCTTCTCGGGTTGGGATAAGTGGAAGAAACTTACACAAGGACTGGAAGAAAATGGATCCCCTATCATAACTGTCAAACCAAAAACAATCTGGCCAAATGCTGCCACTCATTTAACAACCGAAATTCTGAATATAATTCTTGAATTTATTATTGAACAGCCTTCTCTGCTCAGCAGAGCTGCTTTACACAATCACTCACTTATGTAATTTCTGCATGTGTATGAAAATAACCATTCGCTCCTCAGTGGTCTTATTTATTCTCAACAGTGTATTTAAGTGCTTTGCAATGTCTTTCATCTCAGAACAGGGAACACAGATACTTTTCATAGTACCTACTGGCAGTCCCTAGTTGGTGTGGCATAACTAGCCAACTGGTTTTTAAGAGGTGGTGGTTCGGCAACTGTTCTCAAAAACAGTCAATAAAAGACAGTGTATTTCCTGTTTCCATGGGAATATGGCACCAAAATTTTAAAAATTATCTCATATGTGTCAAGCAACAGACCTCAAAGGGAACAGAAGAGAACTTCTGGGATGTTAAAATGTAGAATAGGATTGACTGGAAAGGCAAAGCTGCTAATTATAAATAAGAAAAAAATGCCTACATTTGCTGATCCTTTATGAGAAATGGCTCAGTTGCTAAGAATATATCTGACATTTCATAGGACCTTGGGCTGTTTATTCAGCATAAAAGGCAACAAATGTGTTATTTATACTTTAAAGCGTCCAAATGGCAGCACCTTTGTGCCCCAAATAAATTTTGGAGAAACTAGAGAAAACAAATATATTCCTTTTCTTATTTTTTCATGCTAGTTAAAAATGTCTGTCCTGAAAAGAAGTGCTAAAGTTGCAACAAACATTCAAGTGCACTAAATTCCTGGACAGCATCCATTCTAACAACAAGCCAGCCTTATCAAGGGGGAGAGGAGTTGGATGTTTTCTTATGTCAAGGTGTTGTCCTGTGAAGATGCCAATAAAAAGAAAAAAAAAAAAAGTTGAGCTTTGCCAGTACATATGGTGTAACTTTGAAGAACAGCCTTCAGAGTTTATTTTTGACATATCTGCAGGACAGATTACTTAAAGTAAATCAAATCCTTAAAATATCACCTGAAAATAAATTACTGATTTGTGTTCCAATATTTCTATTCCCAGTGAAGTCAATGATCCGACTCGTTCATTGGCAGCAGATAATCTAAGCATATGTATGGAGAAAAAAACAGGTATTTTAGAAATGCTTTTAGAAATAGCTACAGAACTACGGATACCTGTCTTGATATCTTTGAAGGGATGAAACCTCCTGCTGTGGACTATTTGTGGGGCACTCATTTTCCTCTCTTTCCCAGAGGAATTCTGCTGACATAGGGTTGGAGTGCTAATGAGTTCCTGCAATTCCCATAACTGGTGTAACAGATGCAAAGCCCCATCCGAATCAAACGTTTGGCTACAGGAGGAGCAGGAAGAAGCATCTGTTTTTGGCAAATGAAGCACTGCTCAGCATTTCAGTGCAGGGGGCGGGGGAAACCACAGTGAACCCCCAGCCTAAGGAACGCTTTCATATTCAGCATCAATGTACAAAAGATGTAGTTATTTTAAGGCAGTAATAAACAAGCAAAGCCATGTACCTTAAGAAATACCTCTCAAAGCAACTGTGAAAATCCTCTTTCTTATGCATGCTGACACTAAAAGCAAAACCTTTGGATTCTGTGTACAAGACACCAGCAGGATTAAGCTTTGTGTTTAGATAATGCTGCTACTGACCAGGAATATTTCTGTGGAAACATACAAAATTAGATGAAGGGGTAATCAGAAAAAGCCATTTTGACTCTTTAGACAATTATTTTTCAGAAAGAGTATGACAACCAGGAAAGTACTGTTTGTTAACCTAGCAGTTCCTCTAGCAAAGGTGTCATGACTTTCATATGAGCTGTGGGAAATGTATCATTTATATATAGCTCTTAGCACTTTTTCACTCACTGGCAATACTCTTACTGATATCCTGGTGATCTGGAAGAACAGAACACCATGCAGCCTTGATTTACTATACATTTAACTCTGATGAATTGCTTTACTAACATATGACACCTTACAACACAATCCTTGCCAGTGCGGAGTTTTACTAGATCAGAAAAAGAGCTTGAAAGGAGACATGTGAAAGCAAGTGTTGGTTACAGAGCTCTTTGGTTTGCCTTACAAGAAAGGATTTGAAAAATAAATCTGTAGTTGCAGCTTTAATATTTGATTTGTAAGAACTTCTACTGACTTCTTGAATAGTTTTGCTAAACCTTTATTGAGTTCAGTTGCTGCTACTTTATTCCAAATTCCGTTGGGATTTTGAGTTCCTACTGCTTCAAACAGAAACCCGTATGATTGTCCGTTCAGACTGGATATTCATTTTGTCATTTTCTATACACTTGCTGGTGATCCTGTGCAACCCAGACCACTTTAGTAATATTCACAGCATGCACATTCCTGTGTAATGGGGGTCACTGGCTCTAGCATAGACAGAATTGTTCTGCTCTGCCTAATCACCATAAAGCTGTAACTGCTCAAACTGCTTCCTATGAGCTGAAAGGAGAGGGGAAATGATACACATGGACATCTACCACTGTTTGGTGTCCTTATTTAACTCTTCTGAAGGGGGCAGTTACAAGGTTCAGTTGTCTTAATGAGGGCCAGATCCTTTTGTTTGATTTGTTTGCCTGTGATATTACCCACCCTAGAACACCCGTGCCTAACTGCCCTAATTTTCCCTTCCAAATAGAGAGTGGAAAGCAATGAACCATTCTACCATAGAGAATGAAGATATGACTGTATCTATACCACTAGCTTGGCTATAGCTTTGATGATACTGCAAAAACATATTCTGCTACTGAATTTTATATATATATATATATAAATATATATATATATATATATAAGTGTT
>NW_008237885.1:2404983-2417486 GCF_000691975.1 Corvus brachyrhynchos | reverse complement strand
ATATATATAAGTGTTGCTTTTGCAGCATTTTCCCAACCTTATTCTGACTATATAGCATAATTTGGAATCACCCATAACATATATAATAGAAAGTGCATGTTTGTGTGTCTCATTCCTTTATTTTTCCAGCAATAAAGACTTGTGAGTGAGTACAGGTGGCAGTTCAAGGGTACACAGTATTACAATGCAGAAGAAGGGAAATGAGAATAAGTGTTGCTTTTGCAGCATTTTCCCAACCTTATTCTGACTATATAGCATAATTTGGAATCACCCATAACATATATAATAGAAAGTGCATGTTTGTGTGTCTCATTCCTTTATTTTTCCAGCAATAAAGACTTGTGAGTGAGTACAGGTGGCAGTTCAAGGGTACACAGTATTACAATGCAGAAGAAGGGAAATGAGAAATGAAATTTCATTAGTTAATTAATTCAGTCAGTGGTTTTATGTTTTGCAGTGCCTGTAATTTCTTTGAGTCTGTTCCAGATATGCAGCTATGCCACAGTTCCTCATTCTTTCCTATTCTTTCACTTGCAATGCATTCTTCTTCTGTGAAATAAAGATCAAATATAGCTACAGTAGTCAGGGTGGTTTAAAACTGAGCTGGGGGACATCAGACTATATCTGCCTGAACTCTTAGCTATCACTAGATACTTGTCAATTAGGCATAATTCAGCATGCATAACACCCATTATTTTAGCAAAATGATCAAAAAAGTGTAGCATCTCTTGTGCTCAGGTTTCTTTAGGGAAATTTTTGTCTTTTTTGTCTCTTTTTCCTTTAATGAATAGAACTGAAAAAGATAGTTGTATTATCACAGTGAATCAAACTAAGTAGCTTACTAAACTATGCCAAGGAAATATTAACAGATTGTTGGGGTTTTGTATAGGTAGTGTACATACATGCTTCCTCACCCTCTTTCTCATGTTGAATGCTGCCTATCAAATGAAGGACAATAGAGTATCATTGCTGTGATAATTGAAACTGAGAAGTTTTATCACTTTTTCACCACATTTTTTAATGTTTGCAGATGCAGCAGACTTTTTACTTGAACAGGTGTCAAGTAAACAGACAGACTGTTCAGAACTCAGTTGGACTGGGCCCTTAAGCAACCTGAGCTACTTTTGTAGTATCTATCCTCAAAGTTAGCCCTAATGACCTCTAGATGCCCCTTCAAATGTAATTTTTACCAGGACTAACACCCTAGTAATTCATAAATTAAGAAATTTCTTCTGGAGTGTTGGTTCACTAAATCTCTCAGATTTGAGGAAAAGTTATGCTATTTGGGATGTTTCTGAAGCATCCTGTGGCTGGGTGTGTTTTGGTTTTACGGTTTTGTACAATATGATCTGTGGGCTGTAACTTTTAGTGCAATTAAGAGTGAGATGCTGTCAAGGGAGACTTGAAAAGCTCTCTATCTTACCTGTTCCTTTATGTAGTTCTTTCAGATACATAACTTCTAGCCTTTTCTACTCCTTAAACTTTGTTTTAAGGAGAGGAATTAATCAAATTAGATGTGGATTACTACATATCTAAGCTGGGCACATTAGGCTTATTTTTAATATTTATATTATGATATAGATCATTCTGGTAAAGATGGCTAAAATAAGTCAAATGAATTGTGCTTTCAAAATATTTGTTTCTCTCAAATGACAGCAGACACTGCCTAGATTAAGAGTTTAGCTCAGCTCTAAATATCTACAGTACAGGTTCCTGAATTTAGGTGAGACAGATTCCATCTAAGATTCTGGGTAATGGTTAGAATCATGTGGCTTGAGAGAATAGGTATTCTATGGACATTTCTAAGCCCTGTTGCTTAGTTTTTTGTAACTGTCAGGGTGATTCATTTTCAGTACAGGAAGTCTTTGGTCAGAGGCCAAAGCAAGTCATGTCCAGGACTAATTTTGCTAGAAAATTCTATTTTCCATTCCCTCCCCTGCTGCATAAGGACTGTTGCATGTTTTAGGGAAAGGACTTGATTTAGAGGTACTGGAAACTGCATGCACTACTGAAGAAAGAGTTATGTATTTAGGGGGGTTTAATTTAAAGAAAAAAGTATCCTGCATTCTGCATTCCAGGCTTCTGATGAAGTTTTCAACAAGAATTTAGGAAAATATTCTCTTTTGACCCACTTTATTGGTCACATCTGCTATGTGTTAGAAAAGTAAGATGTCCAGGTGTGGATTGCCTCATCATCATACACATAGTCACAAGATTTCTTATGAGAATCTTAATGTAGTAGGGAAGGGCTTAAAAACTGGCTGTCTGCCAAAATGGTACTGTCTCTGGCTTGTCTTTGATCACACTCTCAGATACATCTACTCTCTTTTCCACTATCAGACTTAGACGGTAGTTGTAAATTCTATAAATGTGAATACAGTCAAACTCCTGAATGCAGGAAAGCTGGGAGTGTAGCTCAAGGTCTTGCTGTCTTTTGGGGAGGTGGAAGGATACTTAGTTTATCTGGTGAGGGTTGTTCCTTCATTTTAGCTTTGCTCCCCTTTTAGATTTCATTACATCCCTCTTCTATTTCCTTGCTTTTTACCTGCCGCCAGGACTGAAGCTGTGCAAATTCTTCACTGTAATATGGAATAAATGAAAATTTCCTTGCTTCAAATTTCCATATGTTACTGAAAATTGAACCCAGATAAATCAAAAGAAATGAATCTCCCCTCTCAGTAAGGATATAGTTTGAAAATCAGTGTGACAGTACACAGGTGGAAGAAGAAAACGAACTTGCTCCTTTCACTGAGCTCAATATTAAAAAGAGAAATTTGTGTGATGCCTCTGTTCAGGAATGCAGAATGAAACAAAACAACTGTCTACCTTACTGGAAACTGAATCCACTGAGTGTTAGAATGCTCTAATAGTCATCCCTCTTCCTTTCAGCTGCTCACCACTTTTATGTATTCTACCAAGAAACATGTAAACAGCGGAAAAGAAACATTTCATTTAGAATTTTCAATGCTAGATAAATTTGCATTTACTTCACTTCTTAACTTTTTGTCTCGCTTCAATTTTCTCTGTTGTGACAGTAACAGCAGTAACATTAATACATAATTAGATTGGTAGCAATGTGCTCAAAGTCAATAGCTTGTAATAGCTCCTTTGGAGCCATAGTAAAGTATCTCCTATAGCAAATACATGGTTATGGACTTGTTAAAACAGACATTAGTTATCCAGTAGTCCATTATGGCTCCTTGTAGTCTACCATTTGAGTAGCTCTATATTTAGAGTCATATTGATCAGTAATTAAGAGATATCATGGTGGCAAAATAGAAATATATGATAAATAATTTTAAAGCAATAATTTATAAAAATGGTAGAATCATCAGGAACTGGCAAACATCTTTTGCACTATGTTAGCTTTCATATAGAAACCAATAAACTCAATAAAATTATAACTGATATTGTGAGATTCCTTTGTGTAGGCTAAGAATCTTACTTCGCCCAGAATTAATTTTTAAAACAGATCTATTAAAACTAGGAAGGAGTCAAGCAGGTCACCACCGTGTGTGCAGTCTTCATCTCATTGTAAAAATTAACAGTAGTGAATGTAAGCACTGGTAAAGGGAATTTAGCCATTTTTAATTTTATTCATCTGAAGCTTTCCCATCTCTCATTAGTCTGTAATACCATACAGGTGAGTTTATCCAATTTGCTATTTTGCAACTATATTCACTGAAATGCAATTTTAATGATCTACTAGTTACAAATGGTTAAGTCTCTGTTAGATAGAATATGCTAGGAAAAGATGTTCAGGCATGAGAATCTTTCAGATGATTCAAAGTGCCACAGTAGTACTAATCCCTTAAGGTTTCCCCATGATACTCAGGATACTGGGACACAATTACATATAAACCCAGAAAGAACAGCTATTCCTTACTTGTTTTACATTTCCCTCCACAAGGGGACTGCAATATTATTACTTGTGTTGTGTGTAATGGAATTGTTTAATTCACAATAGCTCTTGCAAATGTAAAGATCTAGTTACCATGCTTATACTAACTGAGCAAAAGAGGGATGTTCTGATGTGAACCTATTCTTCTAATTGTTCCAATCCCTGCATTAACATTAATTAGCAAATTTGTCTTTCAGTCTCTCCCACATGAGGCATGTTCAGTCAGGGTTGGGTCAGCAGGGAATTTAATTAATTTATCAGCAAATTGGATTTTTTCACTAGGTGTCCTTGCTTTGGCTTTCTTTTGGTTCTTTTTGTGTTGGTGGGGGTTGTCCTACCCAGAAATTTTTGATGGTTTATAAAACTATAGGTTTTCTTTTTCATGTGCAATTCTCTGATGCAGAAGTTGTTAATGGAATGATATTGAATAGAAATGCTGCATTTGTAAAGAGTATGAGAAGAGGGGTACTCTCTGCCTCACTGGTAATTTGTAAGCAGGTAGTTCTGCTATAGTAAACTTTTTCCCGTGTAGGCTTGCAGTCTAGTGGGAATATTACTTTACAATAAACCTGCCAATAGCTGGATGTATAAATGCCTGATATTTGTGGCTTAAGCAAAAAGGGTATCAGTGTGTGAGAATTCAATTCAACAAGGCTAATCTCAAATGCAATTAATGTTCACGTTCTTTATGTGCCCCTATGGTAGACCATTTGCCCAAGGAATTTATTGGAAGTGATATATTTAATTAAACTTCTTGAAACACTTGGGCAATGATATAATTTATGCGGTAAGCCACCACTTTTGGAAAATGGAAAAAGGAGAAACACAATTGTTGTATGCATTCTATACTGCTTTCCATTTAACACAGGGTAGGTGGGTTCTTGGAAGCTGCATGACAAGTGCTGCTCAGAAAAGGTGATTTCCTCACATTCTACCAAAAAGCTAAATAAAAGTCAGCAATGTTTTCATCTTGTGTCCATTTTGATTTAGCTATATGTACTTTTTTTTTCTTTCTGTATTTCATTTGGATTATAACTTTACTAACATTAAAGCAAATATTCTTCCTACTTACCATCTATTCTTTAACTTGTTAACTATAACAAGTTGTAGCCGTAATATAACCGGTGCCAGGGGCGATCATGGAGCAGATGATCCTATGTGCTGTCACATGGCACATGCAGGATAACCAGGGGATCAGGCCCAGACAGAATGGGTATGTGAAAGGAGGTCCTGACCAACCTGGTCACCTTCTATGGCAAGGTGAGCCACTGAGTGGATGAGGGAAAAACTGTGGACGTCATCTATCTGAATTTTAGTAACCTGAACTTTAGTAAAGCCTTTGACATGGTCTCCCTCAGCATTCTCCTGGGGAAACTGGCTGTTCATGGTTTGAATGGGTGCACTGTTTTCACTGGGTTGAAAACTGGCTGGGTGGCTGGGCCCAGAGAGTGGTGGTGAATGGAGTTACATCCAGCTGCTGGCCGGTCACCAGTGGTGTTGCCTAGGGCTCAGTATTGGGAACAGCCCTGTTTAATATCCTTGATTATCTGGGTGAGGGGGTCAATGGCACCTTCGGTCAGTTTGTAGATGATACCAAGTTGAGTGGGAGTGTTGAGCTTCTGGAGGGCAGGAGGGCTCGCAGAGGGATCTGGACAGACTGGATCAATGACCCAAGTCAATTGTATGACGTGCAAAAAGGCCAGGTGCCAGGTCCTGCCCTTGGGTCACAATAACCCCATGCTGCCCTATAAGCTTGGGGAAGAGTGGCTGGAGAGCTGCCTGGCAGAAAATGACCTGAAGCGCTGGTCAACAGTGGCCAAACATGAACCATCTTGTGCCCAAGTGGCCAAGAAGAATAATGTCATCCTGACCTGTATCAGCAATGGTGTGGCCAGCAGGACTAGGGCAGTGATTCTCTCTGTACTTGGCACTGGTGAGGTCACATCCCTGAGTCCTGTGTCCAGTTTTGGATCGCTCACTAGAAGGACACTGAGGTGCCTGGAGCATGTCCTGGGAAGGCAATGAAGCTGTTGAGGTGTCTGAAGCACGAGTCCCGTGAGGAGTGGCTGAGGGAGCTGGGAGTGTTTAACATCAAGAAAAGAAGGCTAAAGGAGGACCTTGTCACTCTCTACAACTACCTGAAAGTCTCTTCTGCCAGGTAACAAGTGATAGGAGAGAGGAAATGACCTTGAGATATTAGGAAAAAGTTCTTCACTGAAAGGGTTGTCAGGCACTGGGACAAGAAGCTGTGGGAACTGGCAGAGTCACCATTCCCAGCAAAAATTCTGTATTTAAAGTACATGAAGATGTGACACCCAGAGACATGGTATAGTGGTGGAAATGGCAGTGTTAACAGTTTAATTTGAGATCTTGGAGATCTTTTCCGATCTAAATGATTCTATAGAACTTCAATTAAAGAGAGATTCTGTCTTGCTACCAAGACATCCTCCATTTGATGTTAAAATGTGTGTGGTTGCAGAAAGAAATACAAGAATTCTCATAGAAAGTTTATTTTTATACTTTTCTTGTGCTTTTTTTGATACAGCTAGTCTGTACTACCCTCATTCTGTGCTGATTCTGCTCAAGTATGATATTCTAAGATAAAGCACACAGTGCAATCAATTATTGTCAATGTTTGTCTTTAACATACCTGTTTTCACAGTGTTCTAAGAGTTCAGCACTACAAGTGAAATTTGTGAAGGCTGGCTGGGTGGGTAAAAATTTCCTTTGTGTACTGCATGTCTAAGGAATTCAGGAGATGTTAAATCCCCATAGCCTGAGTTTTGCCTCCCACTGTTTGAAAACGACTCTTTAATTGCTTGCATGGACCTAATAGATTCTGAATTATTTCAGAATTTCTCTACAATGACCCACATATATGAGGTGACACATCTCTGGTAAGATGGGTAGGAAATTTTGCTCTGAGCTTATAACCCCTAATGTAAATTCAATTCATATTTCAATACTATATTTACAATTAAAATTTCTTCTGAAGTGTCATAAAATAAAAAACCGAAAACACAAACTAACAAGCAAAAACATTATTGATGAGATCCATGAGCAGAGTTCTAATTAAGGCAGTGAATTCCACATTGATACCAGTGTCCCAGACATTTCCTTTCAGGGAATGAAAGCATAAGAATTGTGATATGTTGGTCATTTTTTCTACTGAAGCATTTAGATTAGATTTTTCAAATGCAGATAAGGATACAGTCCCAAAATATTCATTGTAAGAACCATAAAAAAGCTTGATCTCCTGAGTAAATGTAGTTATTCCCCCCATCTTATGTGCATTTGTTTGTATCTCGTTCAAAGATATATAAAAATATTAAATATTTGTAATAAAAAATTGCTGATTTTTTCACATATATGTATGCATATGTATTAGGAAAAATACATGTGGAGTATTTAATGCTTTTAAATCAGAGTAAGTAATGCTTTTGCTAAGGTGCTCTAAAGTGAAATTTTATATTAAGCATGGGAAACCCTTCAAATGGCAAAAGGAATAAACAAACAATAGCAAAACACTGCTGAACGTGCAGTGCTTTCATGTCTCTTCAAGTCTGTCCGGGCTCAGTTGGAGAAGAAGGTAGATGTTTCTTGAATAATATGAAAGCATTCTCTTCTTCTACCTATGTACTTCCACTGTTTCCATGATACAAAATAGCATGGAGTGTTTTAGAAATGCCGTATTTCTCCTGAAACCAAACTCAGGTTACTGTTGGGGGTTATTTTTGTCTGTAGGGAGATAAGCATAGAGAAAATCTTCATCTTTGAGGAAGTCTCCTAATACTTGATTAAAAAAATAAGGCATGGGGATCAAAGAGACAATAACAAATGAGAATGTGTGTGCTAATTGCATCCCAGCATGAGTCCATGCATCTTACCAGGTGTGAGTGTGCCAGTCTGAAGTCAATCTGCAGAGCTTCACTGACAGTAAGGTTATAAGGTATCCTTCTGTCTCCTTAGTTAGACTGTCTGTTCATCATGGGGAGATGGTGGATGCTGAATTCAAATGAAAGATTTCAGACATCCAAATAGGGTCTGCTGAAATTACTTTGACAGCATTTTTTCTTAAGTATTACTTTAATCCATGCAAAATCCTGAAAATTTGCAAAACATAACATTCAGTCAGCCAGATTTACCATTCCTTCTTTTTCAAGGAGCCAGATCATAGGTTGGACCTGTACTAGGACCACCCTTGGACCTTCTTTGTTGCACTTCTAGCCCAAGTGCAATTCAGAGATATTTAAGACCCCCAAACATTTCACAAATTCTCGGTGATTTATGCAAACATAGGGCAGAGAAAACTTCTCTCTCACTGACTTGATGAGGACTTTTCATTTAATACAGAGTCTTAGGAGGGACAAGGATAATAACATTATCTTCTACTATGGTACTCTGGGAGAGCTGATTAAAGTCACTCGTTCAATTTGTGTAGTCACTGGAGTGGTAAGAGAGTGCCGTATTACACAAAAGAGCCAAGTCTGAAAAGTTTTATTGTTCTTTCTTTTTTTTCTTAAATAAATACAGATACATCTCACTGCCTCTTAAAAATTCATGCAAAGACAATATCACTTACTTATTGGAGACTTTAAATGAAGCTTAGCATTTTCTTCTGCGGTGAAATGTAGAAGCATAATTATCCTGCCATTGTAGAGAGATCATAACTCACCAAGCAGGAGAAATTCAGATATTACCCAGAAATAAGAGCATTCATGAAAAGAAATGTATTGGTAAAATTATCCTAGTAAATATCAGCAGAATGACAAGGCATCCTGTCATGGGGGCAGGAGACAGGAATCTCATTTTCGAGACAGTAACCTGATAGTTTGGAGATAAGCTTGATTCAAGCCCTATGATTGAAGTATTCCTGAACACAGTCCAACTGAGACCAGCATCTGAATATTGCACTTTGTGATAGCCTCTGCATGGAGGGTGGAATATCATATACAAAACTAATGACTAGTTCTTCAAAACAGAAAAAGAAACAGCTATTATGAGAATCAAATTATACTGGCAGATAAACTTATGTTCCCCCAAACATAAGTTTATATTCTGACTTTTCTGTAGCTGTATGCTAAGAACAAGTAGATAAATGCTCAATTTAAGTAAATAAATATGGTAATGTGAAGCATTAGAATCTGAGGAACTTGGGCGGTAAATCATTCTCCATTAATCATAATTGTGTCTGTTACCACTGAGCATCATTTAATGGTATTTTAAGGTTTCATTTTATATGAATAATAAATAGGAATTTAAGATGCATATTCATATTGAAAAAATTATACTTTGAAAATTCATTGCTGCTTTATTTTATTACATGGCAATTTTGAAGTATAATCTGTAAAGCAGACCTAATTTTTTTTTTTTTTTTTTTTAGCAGGTATGAGTATCAAAGGTGCTCATCCATGCTATTGTTAGTCTAACTTCAGGTAATAAAATAGTTGCTACCTGTTTCTTCAGTCAGTCAGTTCAAGGGCTGGGACATTGGTCACGGTGGCTGTGGCATGCATCCCCCTTGTTCCTTGTCCCCATGTAAGCAGGCTGAACCTCTTTTGTGTTTAATCATTGCTGTACTCTCCAGTGCTCTGAGATCAGCTGAAACAACTAGGCATGTGTGCTGAGCACTGACACCACTCCCTGGTGCTTAAATCAAGGGGTTTTCAGTCTAAATGGTCTAGCTGTTCCCATGGCTATACTAGTCCCTAGGAGGCAGAGGGTACACAAGGTGTGGATGGGTGGCATTGAAACATGTACACATCAAAATCAGTTTGAACAGAAGGCTCCTGTAACTGGAGAGAAAGTGGTGTATTTCACACCTGCTGAGTATCCCTCCTGCAGAATGGAAGATCACTTAAATTTACGTGGAAGAGGTGAGCCTGAATATGCTATTTTTATTGGAACTAGATCATTTTGTATTTTGTTTTTCTCCAGTGCAGTCTCAAGTTGGTGTTGCAGGTGAGGTGAGACAAGCTCTGGACAAAGGAAATCTTCAGGTGAAACATAAAGCACCATATCACTTGCAAAATTATCTCTCAGCATCCCATTGAAGAAAATAGGACTTTCCTATGCCACGAGAAGCTATTTATTCTAATTGATTGTATTCTTGCTGTCACTGGGACTATTTAGAGCATTCAGGCTAACTGTCCCTAGTTTTAAATACCAGAGAGAATCAAATATAGTCGTATTTTCGTCACCTTGTCACGTTCAAGAATGACCCCAAAAAATGAGATTTGTATTTTCCAATGTCACATGAGAGATCATCTGAAAATAAATCCTGAGTAACAGCCATATGTTTCCTGAGCAAGTCTGTCACCTCCTTCCTATGAACTCAGATAACACCACCTTTTCAGAGTATAAACAGACAGTGCTAAAATTTCTTCCACACAGGAGAAAATCTTTTGGATAATATGTAGTTAAATAAACATTAACAGTATAAAATATGAAACCACACTTAAGGTGTGATGTGTTTTATGAAACGTATAATTCACTACACAGGCAGCAAAAAGCTTTAGCTACAAACTGCAGCTGCTCACATAAATTGGCCCTAAGGTCTATAATGCTACCAAAATACAAAAAAAAATAATTACACTGTGTCTCTACACACTCTTCTACAGGAGATACTTGTTCAGAAGCCTGTGAGTTATCGCTCAGCTCTGCATCTAAGCTGAAGTATTAGCTGATGTTAAATACTCTGTAAAGCTTTGGCTTCCTCATCTTGAAAAAGCTTTAGTAAAACTAAATATGATACAGAGCAGAGCAAAGAGAAATAGGAATTCTTCCATGCTAGGAATTACTCTATGGACCAACACATTTCATCTTGGAATAAAAACATCTCCAGGGAGATACTATAAAACCCCAGTGACCTATAAAACCCCAAGAAGCAAGGGGAATGTGCACATATTTCCTGTCTCTCATAGTACAAGAGGTGATAAATATCTGACTAAATCAACAGATAGCAGATTGCAAATCAGCAGAAGTAAGTGCTTGTCCACATGTATCGTGGCTGAGCCTCAGACCTTAGTGCCAGGTGGTGGTGTGGTTTGCAGAGCTTACGTGAGTTTAGAAAAAAGGTTAAGCAGACACATTTAAGTAAAACCAGATAAGGGCTTTGAAATAAAAAGATGCTCTTCAGTATGTGTCTGACACATTCCTAGACATCTGCTACTAGTCACTGTCAGAGATTAGTAAATTATGTAAACCTTTGTCTGACCTGATACAGCCATTTACAGCTCCTAAAACTTTCTTAAGCACCACAAAACTTAAACCACCTGCTTATGTATTTAATGCTACATAAATCAGTGTAGCAGTTGTATATGTGTTGTATAAAGTGTAAAACAATATTTTTGTATCGGCTTTCACTTGCATGAAACTTGGTAACTGTCTCCTATTATATCCCATCCTGTTTTCTATTTCAATATTATTTCAATAGATGTGACTCCTTCCCTTAATAATAGTTAGAGACAGCAATGTAAATCCTTGTGTTCAGGTACAGAATAGGCCCCTGCAGCCTATTCCTTTGAAGAATAATATGGCATTACCAAACTGTGAAATAAACCTATAAAATACTAATTACAGATTGATTTAGTCTGGCTGGAATTCAGCATTAATGGTTTCACTTAGTGTTACCTAGGTTTTCAAAATTATGTCAGAAAGAGAATGTGGGAGGTCAAAAATGGAGTTGAGGAATATGCTTTAACTCTTCATCTCTAGAAACCTGAAGTCAAAATCCCATTTTCCCATGCAGACATGACAGCAGTGTCTACCTGTGCTCTTGTGAATGTTAGTGTGGAGCATAAAACAACTACTCAACAAGGGTAGAAGTGAAAAGTCTGCTGTGGGTCGGAGTGCAGTGCACTGAGGAGAGCTTTTAAATTAGCTATTTTATGAGTGGTTCTCAAATAAGTCTGAAAACTGAGAGCTCCTCTAAGTGACAAAAATGAGTCAAAACACCAACTTTGTCAGCATCCCCTGTTGTTGTACTGCAGAATTTCCAGAGCAAGTACGGAACTTCATACACTTCTGTTTCTTGTTTCTTTCTGATACTTTGTGCCATGAAATGGACATCCATGTTAGTATTACAACATAGTAGTTCCATCAGCAACTGTTGAAATAGATTAGACCTCCGAATCCTGTTTTCTAGGTATTTGGCTGAAATACTTCTTGGAGAATAGATATCCTCCCTTGTTCTCTCCAAGGACACTCGCGGTAGTTTCAGTGGCACACAGACACACTGGGCAGCTGCACAGCAGCTTCACATTGTGGATCAGCCCTACCACAGATCCATACCATACTATTGCAAACAGATTGCTTAGATCTTTTGTCATCCAGTTTGGGGACCTGTGGCAATGCACCATGACTCTCATTTGACCACAGATTTGATTTCCATTCCATGTAAACCAGGGAACGGAAGGGGGCCAAATGCAAGCCTGAGATTTATCCTGGTGTACAGACATGGGATGCAATTCCCAGAATTATAGAAACAAGATACAAAACCTGGGAAACATTTTAATTTCATGCCAGGCTTATTTTTCAGTCATAAGAATTAGAAGTTTGTGGGTTTTTTCAATGGTATGTATGTCTCTGGAAAGGAGCCAGG
>NW_008237885.1:2380377-2404920 GCF_000691975.1 Corvus brachyrhynchos | reverse complement strand
TTTTAAGCAGGATTTTGTTTGTTTGTGGGGTTTGTTTGTTTTGTTTTGTTCATTTGGCAATGTCTTCATACACACGTAAGGACCACACCGTGTTTGTCAGTATAAATTCAAGCACATTAGACAGGATTTAGGCTGAGAAGTGACGAAAGATATTAAATAAAGAGTTATAAATCTCACATTATGAAATTTGTATGTTCATTTTGCAGATCTTGTTCTTGGTTATTTTAGTTCATAATTTTACTGTGTGTCTAAAGCATTTGGGTTTCTTTCTAATATTGACAATATTTTTTTTTATGTGGGTTTGTTGGGGTTTTTTGGTACAGAAGTAAAATGCTCTAAAATACAGACTTGATTTACAGCCAATGGAAGAGAGATTAGTACTTCTGTCTATTCCTCAGCTAAACTTACTGTATTGTCTTTAAAACCTTGCCACGGTCAAAAAGACCAGCTTTATGGAACAGTTACAGCATTTGTGTAAAAGGAACACTTGACGAGGAGTTTGTGGAACCAAGTTGTCTCCGGTGTTCCTGTAGGAAAGGAAGCTATATAACAACGAGGAACATATCTGAGACCATTTTTTAAGAGGACCATATTTCATCTGCCATTTAACATGACATCTGCAAAGAAAATATGAAATAGGAGGTATCCCAGCTGGCCAAGCATACTGACAGTGGAATGTGAATTATTTCCTCCAAGAAAACATACTTTTACCTTCCATAAAGGTTTAGTTTAGCCACTCTATCTATGACATTTATTGGACATTTAAGTTTCAATGACCCAGATACTATAAAAATCAGATTTGTTTTTTTCTCTTCTTCTATAATTAGCATTAGTTTTCTCTGAATGTAACAGCTACCTTCCAGTCAAATACAAAGAAGCTAATCATTGAGGCAGGTAGCTTCAACAGTAGTAGTCTAAGACTTTAAAAATGTGTATGATTTAGTTGACAATTTAAGACAGGGAAAAAAGGTTAAAAAAAAAAAAAAACCCACAATTTTTAAAGTAGCAATGTACAAATACTCTGCTTCAGTTTTACCATCAAAAAAGAATATTTCAAAAAGCTTTTAAGCCCACATCTGGAAAGAAATATATGAAAGTGTTATTACTTTAATATATTTGAGTCTGTAGAGTTTGTTCTTCAACCTAAAATGTTGTCAGGTTTTTTAAATCATAGAAAAAAATACTGTGGAAGGAGGTTATAGTAGCAATACATTTTAAATGTATTATATGCAATAAATTTTTTAATCTTAGTTTTGGATTCATTTTTATTATGAACTTTCCATTTAAAGAAACAAAGGACAGCTTAAAAGACATTTGGTAATTAAAAAGCTGTACTCGGTGTCATCATTTATCTTTGGGTTTTGCTTACCTTGCTCTTATAAAATGCATACTGTTATGCTACTTAACATTTGTAGTGGAAGGATTTTTAAATAGCTTGTGATAATTAAACTGCAAGATAAACAAAATATATTATTATATTATTTTAGCTAGTAGTTTTTAATCTCATAAAACAAGCAGCAGCTTCAGGATAAAGAACATTCTCGTTTACTTTTGGGTTTTTTTAACATATTTTATGAGTTAACTTAGATTGTCTGACATACAACACAGAATCACAAAATAAATAAAAATAGTCCTGTGGGGTTAATTGTGATCTATGGATAACAATCTCTTTACTTTTATTGCACACATGCATTATCCAGAAATGAAACACCAACTTTCTTGAAAACAGCAGAAGTTCAGCTATTTGTTTCAGCAGGGGCAGATTTAATTCTGGAGGAATATCTGCAGCTGCAGCTGCTTTGTTTGTGATATAAATGTGTACAGGTTAGAGCACTCACCCCTGAAAATTGTTTTTCTGTTCTTGCTTTACTACTTGTCACAGTCAGAAGTAACTCCCACCAAATCTCTCATTAGAGTTGTTTTCCTTGTTTTCACACCCTAGGAAATCCCATCCAAGCTATCTTAACTACTCACTCGATCCATAACCAATATTAATGATGTCTTTTCACATAGCCTACCTGGAACTGTTATAAGAACTTTCTACTTTTCCTCTCCAGCCATGCAGAACAGCCCTTTGCTTCACCTCCTTTTACCTTGTTTCTGATACTAGTTCAAAACTTTTCTCCTGTGCCCTTGGTGTTCTCCCACTGTGCTTCTTGTCATTTTGACACTTTTTAAGAGATCATTCATGACAAAGAAAGTGCCACTATTTACTATTATAAATGCACCATTATTGTTTCAAGTAAAGTTGGCCTATCCTTTTCACAAAGTGTTGGTTCTGAAAAGAACCTTGCTAGCTTCTTTTCATTAAAAAAAGAACTTCTTAAAATGTTTTTCAAAGTGAAAGAGTCAAAACCATTCACATGCAAATTATTTCAGTAGAAAAATGTGATTAAATGCATATAAAAATTACTTTTTTTGCTTGTGAGTGAGTACACAGAGAGAAACCAGAGCCAAGCAGTTCAAATAAGTCTGTGCAGAAGAACTTCAAACAGCATCATTTTAAAGACAGAAGAATATCTCTAGTGCAGGCAGATTCCTTTGGGTGGATAGACCAGCTTTTTTTCAAATTAGTCTTTTTTTTATGGAGGACTGACTACTCCATTCATCCTTCAAAAACCTCTTTCATAAGAAAATGTTTAGTTTAGACCTCAATTTAAATTATAACAGGAACCAGCAAAATTTCTCCCTATTTTTTTGCATTCCAACTAAAATAAAATAAGTTTCCAACCTAGGTGTTGTACATGCACACAAACACGTCACCAATTCCCACCACATCATTCAATATAAATCTGCATTTACAATCTCCGTCCTAGAAGTCAGTGCTGTGAGTTTCTAAATACGTTGTCATTGGCATTAACAACAGGACTTTTTCCAGCAGTGGTAGCCTCAGACAGCTTGTAAAGCATTTTTTAATGACACAAAAATCCATATTTTGCAGAAAAATAGCTCTGTTTTTAAAAGTTTTATACACTTCTGGCTTATAAAAGTCTGAGGACCACTAGTACAATGCATTCAAATAATCAGCATGAAGTGAATCAGATTCAAAACATTGCAAACACTACTCTTTTTTCCTCTTAAAAAGCAAATTTAAAGTGCTTGCAGGTTACTTTTTCACCAGAAAGACTTTAATTAAAAAATAAAAAATGAACATAATAGCATATAACCACCTATTTTAAAGGTTAGAATTTTAAGTTCAAAAAACTGCTGCTGCTAAAGACTCCAAAAGACAGTTTGCAGCTGGATTAAAGTGCGGTCTCAGCTGTTTGATAGGTGTATGGTCAGTACTGTTATAAATTGTTAACAGCACATCTGAATCAAATTCTGAAATAGATATCATATATATTTTCAAAATCTGAACAGATTCTTGATACATATTAAACAAAGAGTTTTGGCAATGTACACTTTGCCAGCTCAATAAATAGCTCAGAAAACAAACATATAAGATTAGTTCCTTCATTTTAGGAGAAGTTACAGTAGTAGGATCCCATACATTTTTCCCCATGAAAGGAGAAAACCAATGTCAGCACGAAAAGCCCACAAGAGTTCAGAAACTTCTTTCAGCCAAAAGTTTAAAAGAATAAAAATGAGTTTATTCAGCTCCTAATGCTATGCTCAAAGCAGCCCTTTGAAAAGGTTGTTTCCATTTGTCTCTGTGCTGAAATAAGGGTTTGCTGAGAAGCTGTTTGTGGAAAATAACAATCATCCTTTCCCTGAATCAGTGCATGTTTGTTGTTAATGAACTTCTACATAGGCACTTGATGGAAAATTCAAATTTAAGTAACATTTGAGTTGACCATGGGATAAATACTGGCAAAATTTATAACAGCATGATTTTTTGTTATGTGCCTTATTTTCGGAGGCCCCTTTCTCACAGTGAATTGTTCAAATTCTCCAGGTTTTTAGGGGAATGTCCAGTTGGTATTGTACAGAAAAAAGAGAGACTAAATTACCTTCAGGGTAGCTCCTCAGATTAGAACCAACGAAGAGATACACTTACTGTTTACAAAGAAAAGAAACAGGTCTTTGATCATTTATTACCATTGATCATTTTTTATTGCAATGCCAGGAGCTTAAAAGTTGGCTTCCAAGCTCCCATCATTCTTTGACAGAAATAAGATCAACAGTTCTGCACCCCAAAGATTAACCAACTTGAAAGACCTTTCAATATGCAGAATGAAAGGTCACCATCTCTTGATGAACAGGCTGAGGAAGAGAGTGTCCCTTTCAGCCAATATTTATTCTCTTTGATCATGTATAAACACTATTTGGGTGCACATTGTTTTCTTATTGCAAGGTTTCCCTGGTTAACTACAGTTGTCATCCTAGAACAATAATTATGATTTAGGTTTTCTGTAGGTAACTCACTTCAGTACGTGGAGGTAAATCCTACAGCTTCAAGTGCCTACTTTGATGTTAATAGAATTATTTTATGAGCATAAGTATGATCCATTCTGTTTCATCTTCTGCCTTTTTAAGTGGATAGCAACTTTACCAGACCATCTGTTTTCCATAAAATATTTATATGTACATAAGAGAGAGAGAGAGGGAGAGAGAGGGAAGTAGGACACCACAGAAATAGAAGAAGAGTATCTGAGGACGGCTTTAAAAATGCAACGTATGTAAAACTTTTTTGATAAAAGGTAAGTATAAATTAAAAGTAAGATGTGAAACCCTCTGACAATGGTTTTATTTTATGATCATCAATATGTGCTAAAGGGAGCTCTAGTTCATGAGGTTTTTTCTTTAGAAAGGAGAAGAATCTCACTTGTAATATTGATCTGTTGTGCCCAAAAGAAAAGTTAGTAGGCAAATCAAAATATTAATTTTTTTTTTTTAAATTAACATGTGTGGTCAAAATAATTAATTGATTAAAGGGAATTCAAAAACAAAGCTGCCACCACTAAGTCAGTAAGGAAGCTGAATTCCACTTCATTGCACCTTGCACCCAAACTTTAGGTATTGATTTAGCTCCAGGTGTAAACACTTATATTCCTGATCAAGACAGTGAAAAACGTGATTCTGAAAACATCCCAGGAGAAATCTTGCGAGACTGTTTATGATGTCTGGGTTTAGGCAGGCAGATATCTCCTTCCAGAGGCCTCTGCTGACACACCTCATCTTTGACTGAAGATCAGATTCTGTACACAGAATGTTCATTCTACATCAGCCAGAAATGTGGACCAATAGGAGGAGATTTGCAAAGCAAACCAGTTGGTGCAGAGGACCTGACATACACATTCAAATTATACACATTTCGAAGTTGTGTCCTGGTCCTGAGCACCATTGTCTGGTGATGCTGGGAATGCAGTGAATGTGATCCTGAAGTACATCTTCCCATACTGCTTCCTCTGAAAGGGATCCAGTTTGTGTGTCCTAAGCCCACCTTGCAAAGTGAACCAAAGCACGCTGAGTGAGGACAGGCAAGGAATGTACTTAAACAGAGGCATCTTGATCTGAACCAGAATAAATGCACCCACTGAAGCTGAACTGTTTCACTGGACAGCAAAACTTTCTATGCAAAGTGGAAATACCTAACTTAGGAAGGCATTTCATGTATGTATTTAAAACTAAAATTGTTGCAGTTTAATATTCAAATACTAAAAAGAGATAAAGAGATTTGGCTTCTTACTTTTTTTCCTAGAATATAATCTTGTGTCCTTTTGTAGCATTTTTCATATACCTTTATTTCATTGTCTAAGAAAAGGAGTATCAAAATTGCATGTAGTAGGTATGATCAAACAAAATTGCCTTCAGTCAGCAATGGAACAATTTCCATGCCCATTTTACAGCAACTGAAATGAATAACAAAGCTTGTGCTGTACATTCTAGAGCTTTGTTCTTGGGTACCTTGGATAAAGCCCTTACAGCCCTGATTATCTCCCTCCTCTGTATTTCGGTGTGGAGCAAATTTAAGACTCTTCAAAGGACTACTGAGTGGGTTTATGTATTTTTTTTTTAGAAATGATCTCCTACAATTTGTACCCATTTTGAAAAGAAGCATCCTTGTACTATATTCCCTTACAACCCCTCCATTTCTTCTAGTCAAAGCCTCTGCTTCTTATATCCTCCTTCCAAACCAATCATTCTAATAACATGTCCAATTTTACTCCTATAAGATAATCATATGTGATTTTTGTCCTCATGGTGGGGACAGCAACAGAAAAGCAGAGGCTTCATCTCTTTCAAAGAGGTTGAGGAGGCAGCTGAATCTATAGCAGTAAAGCAAAGTGGTGCATAAAAGGTTAGTTTGCAACATTTTTTTTCTTTTTTTTTCTTTATTCTCTACATAGCCTATGTTTAAGCAACAGATCACAGAAGAAGAGAAAAAGGAAGGGAGTTAAAATGGAAGTTATTAGAAACCCAGCATCTACAGCTCTTCCACAGAAACAGCTGTTTATTTTGGAAAAAAAAAAAAACACAAACTTTTTTTTTTTGAAGAGGGAACTAACCTGATGAAAGAAGGAGGGCACATATTATTCTCAAACTCAGGTTTCACTTGACAATTTGCATAATAGATTAGCCTATGAGTAAAGAGGTCATTTAACAGAAAAAATCAAGAAGGTAGCTGAATTTCTGCTTGCCACAGCCTTGCTGAGCAGCCCATTCTCACAGCAGTCTCGCTGCACTTCTATGTAGCTAACTTAGCTCAAGTAGGCATAGCACTTGGTTTATCTGTACAGCATGAGTGCTAAATGACAACCATTAAAATAAAAGGAAAATAGCGCCGTGCAGTCATTGGTGTCAGTGATTTTTTAATACATGTGCTGATTTAGTCCAGTTTAAACCCACATACTTCAGTTCAGTGCCTAAGTTTGAGCAGGATAAATCAAAGCAGAAGAGAAAGGCAGAGATGAGAAGGGAGGATGAAGAGGTATAACAGGTTTGGAGTCAGCAGGGGTGTGCAGGGAGGCATTGCATGTCAGCCATCCCAGAAGGGTCCCCCCAACCTCTCCATGCTGGGTGGTAGGTGGTAGCCCCGGGGCCACTCTGACTTACGGCCTCACACAAAAAAGGGTTGCTCCAGTGATGTGGGAAGCTGGGCTTGAGTTGCTGGGGCTTGGCTATGAGCTGAGCATTAGGAACACTGAGAAATTCCTGAGCACCTGCTGGGGAAGGACTGGGGTCTCACTGCACCTGGTGCTCAGGAGAGTCATGGTACCGCTCACAGCCCCGATGCATTTGGGAAGAGCAGTGAGGGAGAGGAGGGCATGAAGAATTGTCCAACTTTAGGCACAACATTTCCCACTGCCAGCAGAAAGCCAGCTGCTTTTCCAATCAGTGGGTGTCAATAGTCAGAGGTAGCTAATGCCCAGGGCTCCTGCCTTTTGAATGCCCCTCTGGAGCTTGGCTCCTAGGGTGGCACATCAAAGAGAAACATCCAGCAGCACCTGGTACTGGCCTAAGATACTAATTCTCATTTCATTGCTAAAGAAACCTACTTCGTGCCTGCACCATCACAGCCTTGGAAGAAAATTGATATTTATATAATACTAGTGACTTTAAAGTGCAAATAGAGTAAATCTATTATTGATGAATCAGTTTGACATTTGTGTTGGTTACACAGTTCTACTTTTGACTTCACAGAACCACAGAATCATTTAGGTTGGAAAATATCATTATCAAGTTCAACTCTTGCTTTCCATTGTACATGGATCACAATTCCAGTTCTGCTTGCATTGTCTTTTGCCTGCAGTTGGAAAAGTGTTGCAGTGTAAGCATTTAATTCATTTTGATCAAAGTCTGCATCTTGTATCTTCAATCAAAGTGAAAGTACTTATCCAGATGCAGTGTTCAGTAATCAGTAGGGATAATGCACAAGCAATCCATCAGTGCTTGAAGCTGTTGTCTATGAGCCCTTTCATGGCCCTAAATTGTTTTTCATAGGCAGAATTGAGCATTACGTTTTGCCCCCAACTTTTCTAAAAAATAATGGAGTCATTTCTGGAGTTATTCCAATATACCGGACTCTGTACCTAGTTCTGAATCAAGGTTGTATTGTATAGTTATGGTTCTAATATTCTGCTATCACATAAAGCAACCTCTGCAGCCTTGGTGAGAGACACGGTCTGGGACCTTCTGTCCAAGGTTCTGCATGCACTGGCACACGCCAGAGCTCAGCCACAAGGGCTGACATTGCTCAGCTCACCCCTTACATTGCAGTGGGGTTTTACATTGAAAACCCACTGAAGGGGAAAAAATGCAGAACTCTACATTCTGTAAACCTCTGTGAGCAGGAGAAGTTAGGTGAGGACTTCTCCCTTCCCTGCCAGTATGACTTAAAGGCTAAATTTTTATATACATTTGGGCATGGTCTCTTGAGAGCTATACATTGGGCAGGAAAGTGTTGTTCAGCTCCCAACTGGACTGAATAACAAAAGGCTGGCAAAAACAGCCTTTATGGCAAACACTATTTTGTCAAAAAACCCCAAATTAACCAGATGTTCCACATATAAGAAGCTTGCCGTATGAGAAATGGCTTAGAGAATCGCGTTTGCTCAGCCTTGAGAAAAGAAGGCTTAGGGGATACCTTGTCACCATGTTCCAATATTTACAGGGTGGTTCCAAAGAGGATAGACTCCCCTTTTACAAAAAGTTGCATGGAAAGGACAAGGAATTGTTCCGGTTTGGCCAAATTTAGAAATACATCCTCTGAGAGAAGGCACAACCACCCCTCCCCCACCAGGTTCGGGAAAAATAAATAGGAGATAAAATATATTTATTTAACAAACACACGGGAAAAGGATAATAATGCTAAATAATAAAATCTTTCGCTGTGGAGGAAAAACCTGTGAAAGTGTCAGAGTCCTCCCTTTGGTCTCCTTGGAGCTGGAGCTTGGCCCAGGGCCAGGCCCCCTCTGTGCTCAGTGGAAAGTCCTCCCGATGTGCTCTGATATTGAAGCAGTCCAGTAGAAAAGGGAGAAAATCCGAAATTCCAGGGAAGGAAAAGCAAAGTTCAACTCTCAGTCTCTCTCCAGAGAAAAAGAAGCTGAACAGCTGGCCAAAAGCTGACTGGGCAGCAGCAAGCCGGGTGCTTCCTCACTCCCCTGCTGCAGCTGGGAAAAGAAAAAGTCGCCATCTCTGTGTGACCTTGAACAAGCTGAAAACTGCTTTGAAAAAGTTGTGCTCAGTTTTTCCTTCCCCCTCCCAGGCTCAGTTTAAAGGCATAGAAAAGCACAAAGTTAATTTCTGGGCATAGGGCAGCGATATGGGATACACATCATAAAGTCACCCCAAGACAGGAATAATGGGTTCAAATTTCTCCTGGGGAAATTCTGACTGAACACAAGAGAACAATTTTTCACAATGAGATCAGCCATAGGAATAATCTCCCCAGGGAAGTGGTGGATTTCCCAGTGTTGGGCACTTTTAAGATTCACCTGGACAGGATTCTGTGCCATCTGGTCTTGGTTATGCTAGTGTCGAGAAAGGTTAGACCAGATGATCCTTGAGGTCCCTACCCTATGATTCTATGATTTCATCTCCATTTTAGAGCTTTAACAATTTGGATGTAGGTGTACTTCATTCTGTGGGACTCTGCTTTATGTGTGGAGGACTGGGTTCATACACACATAGAAATATATCCACACATACGCACATTTGCTGGAGTGCACTTTAATCTCACATGGATTATTTGGCTCAGCCCTGGTATGCAAGACTACCTACATGGAGCTCCTAGTGCTACTGCAGCTTCTGCTCTGTTCTCAGGACCAGACCACTCATGATCTCCCAGCTCTAAGTAGGGGATAACAAGATACGGCATCTCCATGATGAGACAGGGAATATTCTGCCATCTGACTGGAGAGATTTCCTACTGCCCTGTCCTGTAATGTGTGGAACTAGAGCAGATAATTGCTCCATTTTGCAAATTATGAAGCTGAAACCATTAAATAATTTATCTTGTTATTTTCTGTAGTGTTTTCCCATTTCTGTGGGTAGTAGTTGTAAATCATAATAATGTACAAGCCAAAAACGCATTTGCAAAATTCTTGAATTATCCAGGGATGAAAACCCAGCTCTCTGCTCAGTTTCTTTGCTGGACGCATGTGCTGGTCAGTTCCAAGCAGCATAAATAATCAGACCCTGCATGCATACAGAATATGCCAATAACATTTCAGGTGGATAAATCTGTCTTGTGCTGTCCTTCATCTATTATAAATTTAGCAAAAGAATGGAATAACAAATTTCATTAGATTTCCTTCATTAAATAAATCCAAGCCAAACAGTGAACAGCAACAAAAAGTCACTAAGTGGCTTTTTGAGCCTGTATTTTTACAGAGCTGGAAGTTTCTGCAAAAATTCATAAATGTACTGTAGCTTTTGAGTTTATTTGCCATAGCTTGGTACTAGCAACTAGCAAACAGATACTGGTTTTTGCAGCCAGATAAACATCTGTGTGTCTAAAGGGTTTATTTACTTGCACTTTCAATTCTGAAATTTGTATGCACATGCTGGCAGATGTACGTGTGTGTGCACACGAATATGTAAACAGTTTTACACACATAAAGCACAGCCCTACAAAATACAAGTGTGTCTACATCCAAATGGGTAAAACTCCAATCTTCTTTATAGAAATACTCTAAACAGCCTCAGTAATCTAAATGATGAAAATAGGTCTCACCAAAGTCAATATAAAGAGGGAACTATTTTATCACCCTTCACTGCACATGTTGAGCAACAGATGAATCAAAGCAACTTTGCAATTATAATCCTTTGATCTTTAAAACAAATGATGACAGCCAAAGGAAGGATCTCATGACATGTGCCATTAATAGTGCATTATGGACAGCATGAAACATGAAATAAAAAAAGCATTAAAACAAAGGCGTTAAGGTTTTAAAACTGTTACAAGAAGACAGATGGATCATTACTTGCGGACAGCCCTCTGTTCTGCAGTTCTGTGCTGCAGGATTCATCAGCTCTGGCTAGAGAGATGCCTTACCTAACACCTGCAAGACATTTATCCCCAAAACACAGCCCTAATCCATGTTCTCTGCAGTTCTCTGCAGTCTGCTGCATTTTCCAGTAGAGCCCTGGCTCCTTTGCTGGCATTACTAACAAGAGTGGAATAACTCTTTTCTGGGAGACGAAGCCAATATGTGGTCCTTTGGGTGGCCCTCTGTTGTAATTGCTAGATTTAGCTTAGCAGGCTGTAGCTTCCTGAGAGCTCAACAGGGCGGCTTAGGGCAGTGCGACCTGGTCGCACCCCGCAGTCCATTTCAGATGTTCCCGCAATCTTGCTCCAGCCAGCTATCAGCATTACAATCAGTGATGACAGAGGAGGCTAGAACGATCTCCCCATGAGGGTTTCAGAGGGTCTTTAATCTTACATCTTGCCCCTGTGATCCCCAGAGGCACAGAGACCTTGTGGTCCGGGCACAGGGGGGTTTTGTCAGGGACCCAGGGGTGGTCCCTGGGTGGGGTTGGGGTACAGGAACCAATGGGGAGAGCCTGAGGGAGTAGCCAGGGGTGGGGCAGGGAACAGTGGGAGAACAATGTGAAATAGGAAAAGCAATGGGTTAACAGCTCGCCACAGCCCTCCCTCCCTCTCTTGGATGAGCTTTTCTCCTGGTTTATCTGCAGAGAAAGATTTGCTTCCCACATGCCTTGTAGTGCACTGTAGAGGGGCCTTTTATAGAAAGCTTAAGGACTGGAAGACACCTGTCTTTTGGTATGAAAACAAATGCTTTCACCCAGTAATTCAATAGCCTTGGATATGTAGCCTCTTATACTTTTCTATTGTTTGGAATAAAAGAAGTGCCTATTTATTCTCTTGCCTCAAACTCAGATAAACTCTTGTTAAATAAAATGTCTTTCTGGTGACCTCATCCAATTCATGCATCATATTTGGAGGGAAATGGGATGTGAAGGAAATTGTTGTTAATTCTGAAACAAAATTAAATGCACTGCAAATCTTCTAGTAATATCTAGGAGTTTTTTCAATGTGTGACCCAAGAGTTAAAAATGCAATTGCCATCAGAGACTTTTTTCTTTCCCCTAAACTATGCATGCACAATCTACTGCCTGCTGCAGGAAACCAGTAGGAACAGACAAGGTGCTGTACACTTCAGACTGGGCTGTCATTATCTTATTTCCCGTGCCATCAAGCAGTGGTTTGTGTAAGGTGGAATTGGAGATATCCATACACGATGCCGTATACTTTTAAGAGAAAGGAAAGAAATGCAAAGCACATGAAGACCAGTGGGGTTTTTGTTAACGACTTATCTAAGAGTTCAGGGAGAATGTGGGGAAGTGATTGATATAAACTGGCGACCTGAGTGTGAAACAATGAAGCTGAATGTGAACAAGGGTATTTTATCTGATTGTCAAGAACATGCACAACACAGTGCATTCCCTTTGGTAAGCAAATCGTGAAACTACTAATCAAGGAGTATGCCCTAATGGCAAAGGGATAAATAACTGCATAATGACAGTATTTATCTAAGAAATTAGATTCTTTCAAATAGCATGAAGCTCTACAAAGCAATCACATATCAGAAACCCTTAGATGTATCATAAGTGACAATAAACATAAAAATCCATCTTTAACTGAACAAAAAAAAAAAGTCCAGAATAAATATGTCTTTAATGGCCTCTGTCTCCATGAATAAATAATTGTTTTGTTCTTAATGTGGTCAGGATTGAGATTCCTCTAGTCATCCCCTGTATTGCAGATTTTTTTCATTAGTCATGCAGAAGAAGCCATCAATCTACTATCACAACCTGCTCACCATTTTCTCAAGCCAACAAAGTTAGGGAGCTGGAATGAACACAAGCTAGTACATAACTCGTTATGCTCTTTCCAATCAACATTTATTGTTATACTTTCCTGCTTCTTCAGAAAATAAAAAGGATTTAAAAACATTGACTGTTTAAACCAAGAATGATTTATGGGCAACTTTTTGTTTTAGAAACAAATCATTTTTACATCTGGCATTCATTGGAAGACATACATTTGTCTTAACATATCAAGATGTCATTTTACTCTTGATATTTTCTTTTTAATTTGTTCTGTGGAGTTATTCAAAACTTCCTAAGCATTTTCAAAGCACACAGTGGTTACTGTAGAATAAAAGAAGTCTAAGAATAGCAGATGAGCAGAAAGGCCCAACTGAGAAGGAGAAACAGGCTAGAACTTTGTTCTTGAAACTGTTTTCACAGTGCCCTGGTGCCATTCTGTCAGCCTTTTGCTGTGGTCTGTCTTTTGCAGCTGATTCACATTGCTGTAACAGTTCTGGCTTTGGCTACTGTTTCCAGCACCATGGAAATCCTCTGTATTTCAACTTCAGCAAAGCAGCCTCTCTCCAGTATGCTGTTCCCACTACATCCTTCTGGAAATATTTCTCCCTGCAGCATGCACATCCTTTTCTGTAGCTGCTCTTGATGCTACAGAGGAAGTCTGGAGCACTCACGTGGTCAGAACCTTCCAACCCACCCAGCATGCTGCTCGGTGCATCCATTGTCCAGGCCTGCAGGCACCGCTTCCTGCAACACCTGGGCTGGTGGGAGCCACTTGAGGACCTGATGGGGATGGCAACACCACTTTGGACACCTGCAAAAGCCACTCTAATGTGAGCTGCCTTTTGTAAGGCAAGCTTCTTCCCATTCCCATCATCTTTTTGTCCGCTCTGCAGCAGATCACAGCATGCTGAAAATGAACCTGAGATTGTTTCCAACCACCTCCATCCCTTCCTGAATCTGTCTCTCTGTTCCATGAGCATCAATGCTGGCACAGAGCAGGATGAAATTTTGTCCTCAGTGGTGTGGAGGAGAATAAGCCCTTTTTTCAGTTGACTTAAATGTTTTTTGTGACTGTATCCTGAGCTGGGCAGCACAGCTGGCCTGTCTTCTGGTACTGCTTTCTCATCTTTGGACTCTCTTGGAAGTTATATTCCTCCATGCATAACATTCAAGTCCCCTTTTTCACTCTACCATGTAGATATCCAGACTGTGTCATGCATCCAAGATAGCAGAAGGACAAGAGAAAGTGCCTGAGGAGACACATGAACACTCCTGTGCTCCTCAGAGTTCCTTCAGGCAGCTCTCCAGAAGCATGCGTTCATGTTGTGACTGCAATCTTTATTCACTATGTTTCAAAGAACAGCTTTTATAAACAGAAGAGAATTTTCAGTTCTACTGAACCATTTACACTAAAGGAAACCACAAGTATGAGTTATATACTATTTTTTTTTTTTTGTAACTGGCCACTTAGTTCACAGCAAATGTATTTCCAGTCCTTGATTACATATTCTAGCCTTCCCAGAGGAATGAAGAAAGGAAAAGCTTTGTAGTAAGAGCTGTAATAGAGATATGCAAACTTTTCATGTTCTTTCCCTGCCAGACCCTTTTCCGTTTTAAATTAGTGAGGTTCCTTCTTATCAAACAAAAAAGGACTGTCTTTTCATATATTGTCTTTTTTACATCTAAATGACTGATGTTTCAGTAAAATTTTTCTGTCTCACTTCCACTGAGACATTGTGGTCTTGGACATGTGACAAGACTGAACAAACTCATCTGAAACACAGACACAATAATTTGTTCATGAATGGAAATTTCTCTACAGATATTTGTGTAAACTAACAGCACACAAATATTTGCAGGAAAAAAGTAAACAAATAAAAAAATTAAGCAATAAAGTTAGGGCAAGGGGTAAGTTGAATTTATTGGCTGTTATGTTTCCACAGAGAGAGAGAGAGAAATGTCTGAAATAATCAAAGTAAATATTTCTGTTCTGTGGTATGAGTAAATATCACCAAAAGGACAGGTTTGTTCTAGTTCCATTTGTGCAACTCACCTTTGAAACAGCAAGTTGTCTAACTTGCTTTTCCAAAAGAAAATATCGTAGAATAATAGAATGGTTTGTTTTGGAAGGGACCTTAAAGACCACCTACTCCCAATGTCCTTGACTTAGGCAGGGGCACCTTTCACTAAACCAGGGTGCTCAGGGTCCCATCCAACCTGCCCTTGAACACTTCCAGGGATGCAACTTGCACAATTTCTCTGGGCAACATGTTCCAGTGCCTTACTATCCTTGTTTCCTAATAGGAAAAATTTCTTCCTCATATCTATTCTAAACAGACCCTTTTTCAGTTTAAAGCCATGACCCCTTGTCCTATCACAACATCCCCTTGTGAAAATTTCCTCTCCAGCTTTCTTGCGGGCCCCTTTAGGTACTGGAAGGCTGCTCTAACAGGAGCCTTCTCTTCTCCAGGATGAACCTCAATTTCATGGCTCTCATCTGGACCCACTCCAACAGGTCCATGTCTTCCTTATGTTGGGAGCCCCAGAGTTAGGTGCAGTAGTGCAGGTTGGGTCTCACACATGCAGAGACCCCACCTTAGGGGGGGATATATAAATGGTATCTGGCAGCTTTAGGTGAAAGGATGTTGCCAGGCTGATGTGAGAATTATAAAAGCCTTTTGGTTTTCCTTCCTGGTTGGTAGAGGAACATGGTACCTCCAAGTTAATCGTCATTATTTATATTGTTAACTGTTTTCTTTCTGTATAGAGCATGTGGGAAATAGTGGGGACAAAAAATGCGTCTTAGATTTTCCTTCAACTGAAGCAGAACACACTTGACTTTGGAGGCTTTTTTTAGCTACTGAATATTGGCAATGTTAAGTGTTTGTGAAAAGATTTCCTCAGGGCAGATAGAAGCCAGTGTACGGTGCAGCATATATGTCATTTTTCCTAATTTTTCCTTGAAAAAATATGATACCTGTAAACAGTATTTTAAGAAAGCAGTCATTTCTATGTCAACTTTTAGAATAGTGTTTTCTGTTCTTTTTTCTCTCTTTTCACTATTTTTTCTCTTCTGAAACCATGGAAAACAATTTGCTCCATAGATACTGTCCTATTTCATTTGACAAACATTGATTTTTTTTCACCCATGTTTTGAACAGAGCCAAAACTGGCATGGCTTATTGTGTTTAATAGGAACAAAATCATCAACTTCATTGCCACCTAGTCCTGTCATGACAAAACACACTCATTTCTGTATAGCACTGTCCACAGATATCAATGCAGAATTGGGAATAATAGTTGTTTATTTCCTTCCATACACTCAGCCAACTGGGAAAAAAATTGATTTTTTCAGAAAAAACTGAGAATAGGAATGAACAGCCTTCTCCAAAACAAATTATTGTTTGAAAAGATGCTTTGTGACTTTATTAGGCCTTGGGTCATGTCCTATTCTTGGCAGATATAAGTATTAACAATAATCTTAATGTCTTCTTTGAAACGTGTAGCATTTAGAGGTCACATATTTGGGTTTATACTTTTGCATTCAGAAAATCTGAAGTCAGTGTTACTTTTTACAGCAATAAACCGTGGGTACAACAGCACAGGACAGAGTCTAACATTTCTTCCTTAGTGTGCTACTGGATCTGCACCCTGTTCTTGCTTATGTCTGGAAGGAACAGGAAGAAATGAAATGAAATCAGTGTTCATATCCCAGGGCTATAGCTGGGTTAGTGGAAGCAGAATTTCATCAACGTTTGTTATTCTAGTAAGAAGAGGAGCTGGATTAAGGGGGTGCATACCAAGATTAGGAATTTCATGAAGGCTGGTCTCCAGCACAGATCATTAACAGAGGAGGAGCTCGGTTGGATAAGGAGGGTGGGACAGAGCTGTGCAGAGCCTTGAATGCAGAAGCACAAAGCTGCTGCTTTATCCAGGCAGCTCCTAAAGAGGAGATGCAGTATGAATAAGTTCACAGCAAACTCAACCCCTAAATAAACTGGGAGGATGGAATATCTCTCCAGAGCTGACTACATCTCCACATTTAGTGTTCAGAGAGCCAGGGAGGACTGTTCCACTAAGTGCTTAGAATTGAAAGAACAGGTTAAAACCCAAAGTTATAGAAAATTGATCCCAAAACACCCCCATACCTCCTTAGATTTCCTAGTCCATTTTTATGACATTCAGCAGTCTTATGGGGAAATAGAGTTAATTCATGTTCATAAATCCCCACTGGATGAAACTGGAGCTGTTGGATGAATTTTTGTTGGTGGTGGTTTTTTCTTTTGGAAAATGTTCATTTTAGATAATCAAAAATTTTTGAGGGAGAATTAATGCAATGGTTCCCTGGCCACCAGCCTGGAAGCCTCAGCAATGTGCAGCCAGACAGCAATCTTTCTGTGGAAAATGTTCCATTTTTTAATTTTTCACCCTCAGTTAAAAGCATTTTTTTTCCTGCTGTGAAAGTTGTAGTGGGAACAGACTTTTTATTTTCTGCAAAATACTGTTGTGTGTTGTTATTAATATTTATGATGATTACAGCATATCAGGCAAGTGGTCTCATGTGATGAATATTAACTTTTTATAGTACTTTGACCTTCTCTAGACTGGACAAACATTTTTACTCTTGATCTCCCAATCACTTAAAAGATCAGGACACAGATAATTTGGAAGAATTAAGGAACTCAAGTGTAGGATTTTTACAACGTTGCCCCTATCCTATTGGTTAGTTCTGTTTCATCCCCATAATATAGTGCAGCTAGGCAAACATAGAGAAATTACTCTTTCCTTTCAAGAGGAATGTCAAAACAATAAATAGATTAGTCATGCCAACAGCATTGATTTGTGACAGCCTTGATGTATGCAATAATTTGGGATTCAAACATTTATCAGTGGGAAAAAAAAACACTTTTTATTTGCTGCATTGAGACTTGCTGGGAGAAAATGCTATTAGGCATCTCAAAATTCTCTGCATAGTGGCAGGCTTTTAAATGCAATGAGATATCCACAGTACATTTCCATATTAATCAATAAAATGAAAGGCAAAAATCAATTTTGTCTGTGCAACTGTGTGTGACACCTCCCTAAGAGCTGCTCCATTGGGGTGGATTCATGCCAGCAAAGATGGTCATAGGTTGATTGTTTATTTATGGCAAGGAAAGACATAAAGTCATCTTACTGACAAAGTAGCAGGAAAGATATTACTCGTAGGATGTCTATTCAAAAACCTGGCACTGGTACCTGGGAAGTATGTATTTCAGACCTTAATAGCAACTGCGGCTTCCCACATGAAACAAGGGCAAGGATTTTCTTTGATTCAGAGGAAATAAATGTTGAATTTACCAAAGAAACAGAGGATCATCCAGTTATTCTCTAAAAAGATGACAACACTAAGGAATTTGCCATATATACTTGGAATTAGCAAAGTATCATTATTGTGTAACATTAAGAAATTAATAAAATGTGATCGTATAGTTTAATATTCTACATCTCTTTCCTGCACTGGAATAAGCACTGAGCCTTAAGACACCCCCATGTCACCTGCACTTTGGCTGGCCACCGTTGCATCCTCTGGTAATTCTTCTAATTCAGTATTGTAGACTGTTAGATTATGGTTTGTGACATATTTTAAGGCTTTCCTTTGTCACTTCTTCTGCAATGCACTATCCATGATGTTATTTCACTGTAAATTTATCCGTAACTATAAACCTATTTTCTTTGGTGATCTTTTCCATCTCTAGTTATTCCAAATATTCAGTGTGAAGTTTTCTGATGATTGCTGAGCCAACATTATGGTAGCATCAACTGAAAAGCTTGGTTTTGCGTGGCAGTGGTCATCTCAAAATCCTTCATTGCCTAAAAGATATTGGGATTTTTATTGTTTTCTTATACTCATCACTTGATTCCATTTTATTGCTCAGTCATTCAGTATCATGAGGTCCTTCTCAGATTTTCCAGGTCAGTCTTCATATTTATTCTCCTGAACAGTAATACTAGCGTCCATTTTCACCTTACTATTTACTCCCAATCCCAGTTTATGAAAATAACAGGAAAGTCTTGGGACAGGGTCCTGTGGATTCTGCTAAAAATGTCTCTGAATCAAAAGTGATTTCCAATATTCTCATCCTCTAGGTGGGTCCTCCACTGGACCCTTTAACCCACAGAATGGCTAAAAATTCATTGATAATGCAGCACTGAAGATGCATTACATCTAGTGGTAGACAGAGACTATGAAACAGAAAAAATTATTCATAGAAAAGAAAAAAATAGAATGATGGTCAATGTCCTTCCATAAGGCAGTAAACTGCCAATAGGACATCATTCTGGTAGGTTTAAACTAGGTTTTTGAAGAAGAAGACATTAAAGTCATAGATACCACCACACTTAGTAGTAGAAAAACTGTAAACGGTGCAGAGAAACCTTTTACAAGAGCATGTAGCGGCAGGACAAGGGGAAGTGGCTTCAAACTGAGAGAAAGTGGGTTTAGATTAGATATTAGGAAAAAATCTTTACTGTGAGGGTCGTAAGGCACTGTAACAGGTTGCCCAAAGCAATGGAAGATGCCCTATCCCTGGAAGTGTTCAAGGCCAGGCTGGATGGGGCTCTGAGCAACTTGATCAAGTGAAAGATGTCCCTGCCCATGGCAGGGGGTTGGAACTCGATGAGTTTTAAGATGCCTTCCAAGCCAAGCCATGCTATGGTAAGATTCTAAGATAAGATTCTATGCTATTGTTCCGGTTTGGTCAAATTTAGAAATATATCCTCTGAGAGAAGGCAGGTCACCACCCCTCCCCCACCAGGTTCAGGGAAAAATAAATTTTCCTCAAAGAAAAGTGAAAGAGAAAAAACTATTTATTTAACAAACACATGGGAAAAGAATAATGCTAAATAATGAAATTTTGCTATGGAGAAAGCACCTGGGAAAGTGTCAGAGTCCTCCCTTTGGTCTCCTTGGAGCTGGAGCTTGGCCCAGGGCCAGGCCCTCTGTGCCCGGTGGAAAGTCCTCCCGATGTGCTCTGATATTGAAGCAGTCCAGCAGAAAAGGGAGAAAATCCGAAATTCCAGGGAAGGAAAAAAAGGTTCAACTCTCAGTCTCTCTCCGGAGAAAAAGCAGCTGAACCACTGGCCAAAAGCTGACTGGGCAGCAGCAAGCCGGGTGCTTCCTCACTCCCCTGCCGCAGCTGGGAAAAGAAAAAGTCGCCATCTCTGTGTGACCTTGAACAAGCTGCAAACTGCTTTGAAAAAGTTGTGCTCAGTTTTTCCTTCCCCCTCTCAGGCTCAGTTTAGAGGCATAGAAAGGCACAAGAATTAATTTCTGGGCATAGGGCAGTGATATGGGATACACATAATAAAGTCACCCCAAGACAGGTATGTGTAGATTAGATGCTGCTAAAAGGTGAACTTATTCTTGAAATAACTAAAAATTTTTTGAAACAAACTTCTTATAAAAGTAAAATATCTGTCAATTTTCCAGAGAGATAATGAACAGGTCATTAATTATGTGTTAAAAAAGGTACCATAAATTCTGTCAAGGTTGGAAAAAGCTCTACGGCACAAAATTTAGAATTATAAGGAGGGAAGAAAATAAAAAAGAGTGTAGAAATTATATTTACTGTAAATTCTGAATATGAGGAGATATTTGAAAAATGTGTCAGGACCAACATGGGAAATATGAATTATAAATCAGTTGTGATGAAGGGGATAAGGAAATCAGATACATCAAGGGAATCAAGGAAGTTTTCTAAGTCAGACATATGGAACAGAAAGGACCTCTGCAAAACAACATTAATGAGATCCAACTCTAAAATTTTAATTAGTTCTAGGCACCACAATACTAGAGAGCACTTTTAAAGGAAATAAAGAAAACAGGAAAAGACCTGAGGAAATCACTTATGAAAACAGAATAAGAAAATTAACATGGAAAGTATGACCAAGCACAAACTAAAAGACATGATAAATGTACACATGTATCTGAGGGATGTAAAAAAAAACAAATAATAGAACTGTTTAAGATTATATGAAGTAGCTTATTAGAAATAGTTGAGTTAAATTAAGCAGCAGAAAAAATACACCGCATACCTAGACAAATATTCTGATAGTGATGTACAGCAGACAGTGAAAAAGCTTCCATTTAAAAAGTCAGAAGAAGGTAGCAAAGCTATTTTAAAATTTTTCTGCACAGGTCTCTAGGGAATTTATATCATGGTTGTAACTCTGCATGGGCATTGGAATGGCTGAAAAGATCTTTGAGGTTCTGATGCCTTTGACTGGATAAAGATAATGCAAACTATATACCCAGGAGATTTTTACTAAGGATACATTTAAATGTAATAGAAAATGTCAGGCTATGATTTGTTCTTTTCAACTGTTTCAGCCTATCTCATCAAGAAAGAGTCAGAAAAATTGACTTTTTTCAGTGTTCCAAACTCCACATATCTTAAAAGAATTATGCACACTAGTCTATGTTAATACAAATTTAAATTAACTGTGGCAGGTAGCATACAGGCATGCATCAATGGGGGTTCTTTTATTTACTAACATTTCCTGTGACTGACAATAAGACCATTTAAACATCTCTTGGCATATGGAAAAAGCAACAAGAAAAGGATTTTAGAAATGTCTTACATTTTATTAATTGATACATGTCAAACATTCAGACAGAACCCTCAACATTTAGCAATAAAGTTTGCTAGAAGTCCAGTTCAGAAGTACATCTTGCATTCAGCTACTATAGGTAGTGAAAGAATAAGAATAGTAGACAAGGATTACCATTTTGCCTAGTCTTTGCTATTTTCCTTTTGCATACATGTACAACAATAAGACATGATCTAATAAAAGCGTACTAAATTATTTAGAATTCCTTGAAGTTATAGAAGGACATAGAAGAAAAATAATTTTTATGTTGCCATTTTTTTCAATACATAGAAGAAAAATGTATGCTATGTGAAATACTCAAAAAAAAATCTAGTGAAACTGCAGTTCACTCAACAAAACTCATTTTGTTTCTATCAGATGGGAAAAGATGACAATTGCGTGTCAATAACTTTTTATGCATGTAATTTCTTGAGCTGCTCTACCTAAGAGACACTTAGATACAAACCCAACAGCAGAAATGAAAAATTCTTTTCGTTTATTCATACCATTGGGAATTCTTTTTTTCCTTTTTATTTTGAGGGAAGAGTAAGTGATACTGTCATGAACCAACGTGGCTATATAGCTGATAAAAAATATCAAAACCACATTTTAATTCTTAAATCTGTACATTCTTATAACTGAAACATAGATAATAAAAAACTAGATCTGATTATCTACACTCATTTTTAAAGTTTGCCTTTTAATTAGTTGGTAATTAACCTGGCAGGGACAATTCTGGATTCCAGTCCCTACTGAAAGAACTTGTGACATAATTTCATTACATCATCCTTCAGACATCAGCTCTTCAAGCATAAGCCAGAAAACTGGATTCACCCCTGCTTAACTGTGTGCCTTAAATACCAATCTTTCTGTCCAGAATAGCTAAGTATTCCATAGAAGCAACTTTAAAAGGAGAGCTATTGGGTACTTTAGAATAGCAGAGGTTGTTAAGGTGTTTTTCTGGCGGGTAAAATTTTGAGCCTGCTCACATCAGGAAAAGAAATTGAAATGGAGTTTTCCATATCTTGGTCATACTGGATAAAGTTAGGCACCCTCAGGAGTGCATCCTTCTGCACTAGTCCTTTGAAGAACTCCATGCTCAAGGATGATGTGCAGAAATGGTAAGCTCAGAAGGGATAAGAGGGTGAATGGATCCCTATCAGACAGCCCCTGAGGCAGTTCATTTGGGAGCTGCATGCAGACCCCTTTACTCACACATGCACACAGATCTGGAATCAACTCCCTTGAACCATAGCCTGGGCCTCAAGACCATCCAGACTCTGCACCCAGACTAAACCAAGGGTCCAGCAGAAATGTCAGGTCTTTTCTGCTGCTGGTCTCCGACTCACAGGGTCATTGGGTTGAAGCTTGCTAGCAGCGCATTACACGCACATATACATACACACAGAGAGAATACTCTGTACAACCATGCTATGATTGTCAACCAGAAAATGGTTAAGAATGGAGTTTAATACAGATATAGAGCAGACTGCAGTGATCAGGCAGCTGACAAGTTTGCCTACCAGCAGTTTTTCCAGATGGCCTCTTTCATATGCCCTCTTCCACCTATTTTCCCATGCTCATTCCTTAGCTCACCTTAATCCATCTTTCTTTACCCTTGTTTCCTCCCATGTAAACAACCCACCCCAGACACGTTTTCCCCATTGCTCCCTGTTTTGTTCAGCTGCCTATGCTGATAATTTTTACCTCCAGAAAAATCTTACCCCACATCCAGCAGTTTCTCATGTTTTGCTCAGGCAAGGACCGACAAGTCATTTGCCTGCGTATCTCCAGAGAGCACCTTAACTGGTTGTTGTTAACTGAATTTCCAAATAAAAATATTGAGATCCCCTTTGCAACATGAATTTTAAAGAAAGTGCCTTCTCCCATGAAACAAAACAAACAAACAAAACAAAAACAAAGACACCACAAAATAAAATAAAGCAGGATGTAGAAAATTATAATGTTGTTATGCCGAAGTATATGGAGCTTAATGATACTCAGAGAGGAAATCTGTAATGTGTCAGTTTAACCTCATCAGGATAGAACCATACACAGTTCTAATATGAATAAAAATTTGAAAAAGGGACCGTGGACCCTAAGGAAAACAGCAGTTTTGGCATCACAATCATGCCTTACTCTGATTTCCTGAGAAGAGTTCTTATCACCTCCCTTAAATGTGAGGTAGAGTTTTACTTTCCTCTTCTTGAATTTTTTTTAGTAAATCACAATCTAGCAGTAAAAGTTTTGACAGAGTATTACAGGGATGTATTTCCACTGATATTATATTTGTAAAAAGTCAATATGTACCCATATTTCACTTTTCAATTTTTAGTTTTTAATTTGTTTCATTAGTTTACCATCTAACGCTCTAAAGATTTTATGACCGCTATTTATATTTAGTGTGATGATGGAAAACTCACTGAGTTTTACCTACATGACTTAGTAAATACAATCCAGACTCCTGCCTCCCCTTGCCCTTGGTCAGAAGGTTGGGAAGCTACCAAATGATCCTTGCCTTGCAGCCCAGCATATCAACATCCTTTTCCAAAGCAGTCATTGTCACTCTCAAGGTCGTAGTCAACTGCAACAGGTTGCTCAGTCTGTTTACGACTGATAAATCCGCAATCCATGGACTTGTCCATAAACAAATCCTTTGAAGTTTCACAAATAAAAATTTACCCTTACTTTCTTTCACCAGAAACTTTGGGAACAAGCACTTTGCATTTCTCCATAAATAAGTGTAAGACCACATACACAGAAGAAAAATAGAGAACTCCTAATAGGAAAAGATCTTCCTCCTTTTTTTCCCCAAAACAAAATATATCTTTCAATTTTGTGAAGGACATGCAATTTAGTATTTTACCATTCTTTGTTTCCATGAAGAAACAACATTTGTGGGCTTCATCCATAGATTCTTTTTTGGATTCCCCTGGGGGAAGCTCAGCCACTGCTGGAATCTCACTGATAATTTTGAAGTAGAAGAGCAACAATGTGCATGAAAAGAAAAACTGATGTCACAGCCAAATTAACAGAGACTGTAAAATGCATTTGCTTATCAGCCTCCTGAGTTTTCCCTATCAGACCCTCCTTGCATTTTCCTGATGATAGAAAGGGGGCAAGAAAAAGGAGTCACTGATTGTTCTTACAAGAACTGTGTATTTCAGTCTA